>NC_048410.1:15236933-15238755 GCF_013103735.1 Etheostoma cragini | reverse complement strand
TTGCTTTAATGAGCCCCTCACACCTTTCCTCCGCATCGCTGAGGTTTTCACCCTCCTAGATTTGCAGTGGCATACAGTAAAAATGATATTGAGTTATTTGTAAAAATAAATAAAAGGTAGCTAATTGTCTTGTTCTATTTAACTTACAGACTGAATTTGCAGCATCAAGTCATTCTTCTCCTGCAGCAGAGAAACCATCTTCTCCTCCAGTTCTTTCTTCTTAGCCAGAGCCTTTGTCAGATCTTCTTTCATCTTTCCAAAGTCTTCTTTCATTTGGGCCATCTCTTTTTCAGTCTCTGCACTCTTCAGCAGAGGCTTAATCTTGAAGTACAGCTTCATCCATGGCCAGGTTTTGACATTCATGAATGAGCGTATGTTATACTGGATGGAGTAAATGGCCTCCCTTGGTAAAACAAATAAACAGATTCATTTAGATTCTTCAAGCTGTATTAACAGGAAAGATGGAGTTTTTTCAAGTAAATGTTTGGCAGGAAAACTACACATGTGCAGTTGCCCTTTGTTTTATAAAGCTAACTATCTAATGTACCTTCGCGCCATCATCTTGACGAACTCTCTCCTCATGAGGAAACCTCTGCAGAGAGCCTGAGTCATTGTGACCAGTTTTGCAAGTTTATCATCTCTCATCTCCTCCAGAACTCCCAGCAGACCGGCTTTGAAGAACACCTACAACAAAGTGTTACTTAAAATGATGGATATGCTTACTTGCAGTTTCATTGTTGGCAGTTTAAAACACACACACACACGCATCAGACAAACAGTTTACCTTTGTGTGTCCAAATTTATACTGAGTTTTGTCAATATCAATAGAACCCAAGAGTTTCTCTGAGGCCTTTTTGTTGTCGATGAATTGTCCCTCAGGAATGACACTGGCATTCAAAACTTTGTATCTGATTGGAGGGAAATTAATAATTCAATGAATAATTCATTTTATTGATCATATATGTAATCATAATATTGTCAAAAAGTAGTTACACTCAATCAGATCTTGCACAGAACAGAATCAACAAATCTGGACTAAGAGCTACAGAAAGAGCTAGTGTACCTCTGCTTGAAGTCACCGTAGAGGATTCTGCTGGGGAAACCTTTCCTACAGATCCTGATACCTTCCAGCACACCGTTACACCTCAGCTGGTGGATGACCAGGAAGTTCTCCATGAGACCTTAAAGACATGGAAAGTTCAGTCTTGTTTTGCATAATTACAGTAGTGTTTAAATGCAGAAATTAATACTGATATTAGGCTTACCAGGAGTCTTTGATTCATTTGGAATCAAACAACGTACAAAATGAGGGTGAGTGGACCTTAAGTTGGTCATCAACTTGCCCAAATTCTCCTGAAATATGGAAACATTCAAGTTTTTACCTAATGAAAATTGACTAGGCTTATTTCTGTGAATGCTCAGGATTTAAGAATTTATTTGTGTACATCTTGTATGTATTCTTATGTAATAATTTTATAATTTATGATACTTACCCTGAAAAGAGCTGATACTGTCTGAAAAGACCCACCCTTTTTCTTGCCAGCTTTTTTCCCAGCACCCTCAGCTGTATCATGGAGATTACATTTGAATTATGAACTTTGACAAATATAGACCATTTTAATTAAACTGCATTCATATACAGTATGTAAGCTACAAATCGACCAGTGTATTTAAGATGTAATGAAAACACTTGAAAACGCTTTTAACTTGTGTTCTTTAAAATATTATCCTTACCTTCTGTTGCGGCATGTGATGCATAGAGGTGAGCCAACAGTTTGACTGCAGACTTCTGGTAGAGCTGAACCACTGAGTCGTTCAGGGG
>NC_048410.1:15207602-15236833 GCF_013103735.1 Etheostoma cragini | reverse complement strand
ATTCTGACGACCATCCACAAGAACATTTTCTCATAGACAGACTTGCAGAGAGCCGAGACGGAATTGTTGACCTGATTTTAAAAATGAATAATACAATATTATCAAGGATGTAGTAAATATTAACATAATTGATTCAACTTCAAATATATGCTATGTAAAGAGAGTGGAATAATGGAGTCCTGAGCAGAGAATGAAGTCACACTGCCTTTTCATAAAAATACTATCAATGTTAAAGTGTCTTTTAATTGGGAAAAGGAAGAAGTATTTTGTAAGTTTAAATTTTGTGTGTGTGTGTGTGTACACGCACATGAGTTCTTGCGTGCATTGACATCCCATACCTGAGGAACAGTTTGACCTTTGGTCACATACTCATTTCCAACCTTCACTCTGGGGTAGCATAGTGCTTTTAGCAAATCAGCTGAGTTCAGACCCATGAGGTAGGCAATTTTATCTGCCACTAAAAGAAGAAAACAAAGAGTCATCTATTAAACCTAATCTAGAATTACTTAAAACATTTACTTCTAAATCAAGTTTAATTTTATGTAGCAAAAACTTTACTAGTAGATTAAAGATCATGATGTTTGGGTTTCATACCCTCATTGCCATCGGGCTCAGCCTGCTCTTCGCGCTGCTTCTGCTTGAACTTCATGTTTCCATGATGCATCACAGCTCCAGTCAGCTTGTAGATGCTCGCCTTCTCTTCTGCAGTAAAGCCCAGGATGTCAATGGCAGTCTGTGAATTAAAGAGTCAGTTTGAAACACAAATTTAGATTACTCTTCGAATAATTAATCTAAAGGGGGGGGGATGTTAGAAAAACTTCTTCATATAATGCAATCCAGTACAATGCTACCATACATTACTGTTTCAAAAATTACAGTAGTGTAGAGTCCAAATGATAAAGATAGGATCTATTGCAGAGTCACAATATATTGTAAACTTAGTGTAAATAATAGAAATAGTAATCATAAAAGTGTACATAAGACTGATTTGTAATAGATGTCAACGCAATAACCAAAGTGAAGTTGTCCTTACATCAGTGGCGACGAATTCTTCAACGTCATCAATACTTTTGACTGTGATTTCACCCTGACTGATCATGTGATAGTCATATGGATTTTTGGTGATCAGGAGGGCCTCTAAAGAAATGGAAAAATACATATTTAAAAATAACAGAACATATATGCTATACGTGTGATTAGCTATTGTTGTTAACTTCCAATCCAAATTTATTTACTTATAGAGCACATTTAAAAACAACAAGTGTTCAATCAGAAAAACTAAAATGTTGGAACAATGTTGGAACCAGCCTGATAGGTAGAGGCAATTAATTCCAGAGTTTAGGGGCTTAAGAATAACTGCTAATATTATTCACTAATCTCCTACCTATCAGCTCAGGTTTGTGGCCTGTCATGAGCTGATAGAAGATGTGGTAGCTCCTCTCAGCAGACAGTTGAAATGTCACTCGAGACTTCTCCAGCAGATCTATATGGTTTTATGTTGTGGAAAAATAGAGGGAAAACGCCAGTGAAGCATAGCTGAAGGAGTTGGTCATGCAGTACAACAGATAATTCTGGATGAGTTCCATAAAAAATCTTACATGTTTCAATATCAGCTGAAGCCAGCTTTCCAGTTGTCCCAAAGTGAATTCGGATGAACTTTCCCTTTACACGAACAGATTAACACTTAAATTAATGTCACAGTAAATAATTGTTGTAGCAAAATAACACACAATTTCAAGTCAAAAAGAAATCCCAAAAATAACTTACAAAACGGGAAGAATTGTCATTCCTCACAGTCTTGGCATTACCATAAGCCTCCAACAGTGGGTTTGCTGCAATAATTTGATCTTCTAGTGACCCCTAGAAAAACCATGTCAATAAGACAATACTCAAAATACTTTTTATTTTATATAAATTAATATTTTTCAACATCTCTTACCTGTATCTTGCCAGAAGTCTGATCAGATTTCTTTCCTCCAGCCACTGCGATTGTCGCAAAGTACTGGATGACACGTTTAGTGTTGACAGTCTTTCCTGCACCGGATTCTCCACTGGGTGTGTTCATAAATATATTTTGAAATGATTTTACTACTTTTGCTAATACTTACAGTATTGTGTGCATAATATAGAAAATGGTCACTTACGTAATCAGGATTGACTGGTTTTCTCTATCTGCAAGACATCAAAATGGTGGAAAACAGTTGAGGAGTTGACTTCTCCTAAAGTGCAGTTGCTGTATTTCTGGACACACTGCTGCTTATAAACTGACTGATACCTTGGAGCATGAACTGATAGGCGTTATCAGAGATGGAGAAGATGTGGGGTGGAGCCTCAATCCTCTTTTTGCCTCTGTATCCTGAGACAACCACTGCGTCGTACACTGGGAGCCACTTGTAGGGGTTCACAGTGACGCAGAACAGCCCTGAGTAGGTCTGTAACAGTGTGTGATATGAAAGAACGAGTTTTCAACAAATACATGTATATGCAATTAAAGTTATCTCTCTCCTCCACAAAACTCACATAGATCATCCAGGCTGCATAGCGCTCTTTGAGGTTATACAGCACAGAAGGCTCACTGAGGTGGGTCATCATGGCCATGTCCTCAATCTTATCGTACTTTGGAGGGTTCATGGGATGGATGTCATCTTCTTTCACAGTGAGAGTCTGTTAGAGAAGAGGCACAAAAATATGTTTAGTTACTGTCAAGCAGTCACATGTTGTTGTTGTTATACATCTGTCTGCACACAAATTTTTGATGGTATATTATGTTTTAAATCTTTAGTGCGTCATGTTTTTTAATTAATGAACAGCCGTTACGTTGAAATTATTGCCAAATAAGTTGATAAAAAGCTAATTAAGTTCAGCTTCTCTGTTTTTTTTTCTCATTATGGCTATGTTTATGTCAGCCAGATACTTTCACACGCAGAAATTTGAGCAAAGATGCTCCGTTTCCTCCTTGGTTACAAGCAACTGCGTGAAGGAGGGATGGGTTGGGTGCGTGTTCACGGAGGGCTTGCATCATGTAAACTACGCACTATGCCCTAATATAATTTTTTAGTTTCATTTAAACATTTTAAATCATCAAATAATCAACATGTATCACAGCAGTCAAGATTTTACATGAAAATGTTAAGCACTGTAAAACCTTTGACTCACCTTTTTACACAGGGTCTCCACTGTGGCTTTGCCGCCCTCTCTTTTAATAAGTTTCCCCTTCAGGTACATCTCTGTGGGCTCGGCCACAAAGTATGCAGTTTTAGCATCAAAAGGAGTGTTTTGAGCTTCGATTCTCTCTCGTTCTGGCTTCCGGAGGTAAATGGCCGCCGGGCCAAAACACTGCATTTCAGGATCAATACTCATGATGCCCCTTTACTGCAAAAAAAGGAAACAAGACAAAAGTTATTAATTGTAAATGCCAGAAAAGTAAATGGATGAGTGCCCATGTGATGAATTTTACAATGTGCAATAGTAATTGTTGAAACCATATCTCATCTTGAGTTATTCTCCAGGACAGATAAGAATTTACCTTTGATGACACCAGGAGAGCAGGGGGTTTGTTCTGGATGACTTCAGTGCACACTTCTGGAAAAAAAGAGCAAAGAGTTAAGGTCCAGAAAGGCTACTTAGAGAGTTAACGCTATCATAATGTATTTAAAAACATAGCGAGTAAAATAAAATGCAAATATATTGATAATACTTTACAAACTGTTTGTTGTCTTTTACATGTTTATCTTCTATATTTTAAACACACTATTGACTTAATGCAAATGATGCATGCCAGTAATATAAATATACTATTTAGTTTGATTCTAAACATGTCTGAGCCACAACGAAACTCACCTTTGCTGGGTGCCCGTCCTTGGTGGAGGTTTGCTGTGCCTTTTATACTGTGTGGTGGGAGCCTCTCACACGTGCATTGCTGTATTTGGTCATGTCGCCTGGCATAATGCATGTGCACTGGTTCTTACCTCTAGCTGTCATATTACACAGTTTATGGAATGTCTTCCACCCTGTGTCATTGGCAGTCTTGGGAATTGAGGTGTTAGCCACATTCCTGTAATTATTGGTAAGCAACTAGGCTGTTGTGTTGCCTTTAGTAATACGTGTTGTCAAAGGAGCCACAATTTTGAGATGTGTTTACACATTCATTTATTTTTTGGTTTAAGTTAAATACATGCTAGTATAGCATGTACTGTGAATGCAAATAAGGTACATATATGAAGTTAATTCAGTTTTTGAACATAGTTTGTTCATTGAAGACAGCCCAAAGGCTGATACATCTTTTCTACTCCCTCTGGCAACAGTTGCCCTGTGCCCCATGCTTTGGGAAAGCTTTAAAAAGTCACTGATATACTGTTTCAGAGTCCTTACAAGTCAGAAATTATTAAAAAAGGAAATGAGTGCCAATGAGCTCTCAAGAAAAGCAAAGGATTGCCTAGGGATTGTTTCTCACAACAGTGCCAACAGCTGCTCATTCTTGCTCTTAAGGGATAAACAAGGGGAGACTGAGACAGTCCCTAAATGTAGAGCAGCTGAGATATAGATTCCAGGTCTACTTACTTTACGTTATACAAATCACCTCAAGTTCAGAATGTTTAGGGAGTTACATTTTAAGTTTTTTTGTGTAATAAAAGTCTGCAGTATGTGCTGAGAAAGTGGCACCCAAAAGTGTGGGTTGAAAGCACTGTTTACATTGGAAAGAGTATCTACTTACGGCTGTGATTAAGAAGAAGAAATTCTGAAGTGGTTACCCACAAGTTATCATGAGCCTTTAATGAACATGTGTTACATGATACCTGCTCTGAAACCTTCTGTCTTATTAGGGCAAAATTCAAATATAGCACCAGGCTTGAGTTGATGCTCGAGCCAAATGCTCAAGAGGATTATTGTGTTGTTATGGTCTTTGATCTCTGACTGTCACTTTCTTTGTCAAGCAGCAACAACTGGACCCAAGATAACAAACCAAGGTGAATATTAAGTAACATTCAAGTCTAAAAGCAGACCACAAAGACCATGGATATCTATTTACAGTAACAGCAGCATCCATGTTTAACATTGTAACATTAACAAGTACAAACATTTTTTATTCATTTTTGAATTGTATTTATAGTTCTACATTGTGATATTGTTGTTTTAGAAATAAATTGATTCAAACGTTCAGTATCTATTTGTTTGGTTTTCATAAACGAGGATGCGTGTGTCACACTCACTAACTGTGCAGCTGTAGCCTCAAGGTCCTCGCTCATCTCCAAAATATTTTTTTCTTTTTAAGAACTTCTGTCTTAAAACTGCTTTGGTGTCATTCATGCTTTAGGACGTATGTTGTAACATTGTCTTGAAATCTTTCAATGAAGTTCACATTTAGCTGTACCCAATTTAGCTCTCCAACCAATAATGACGGTAATGGTTTGGGGTTTGTTGGTTTAAATTAGGTCTCAGTGATTTAATTTGACCCTGCTGACTTGTCCATCTCACAGTAGAGCCCCTGGGATGAGGGTGGGAGAATGAGAAGGTGAGAAGTGGTAGGTGACTGTGGACTCCAACACTCTATTAGTCATAAATGATATTTTGAAAGCTTCTGACTTCATGTACGTATAGATGACATTTGGCATCATCATGGCACTAAGCAAAATGGGTATAAGATTCTTCAATATGCTGTGTGATCGGCCTTTCTGTGGCACAGTGAAACTCAATAGCTGATTCAAACCCTTTGCAGACTGACCACATTGAGAGTGGTTGCTGGGGGGGGGCAGTCAGTTTCTTGGTGGTGTTAATGGCTGTTCCAAGGATGTGTGTGTATTAATGTTTCACTGGCATCATATAAACACAGGAGGGAGCCTCAAGTTGCAAAGGTGTAAACATGCTGCCTATGTTACCAGCTTCTCTATCATTAACCTCTGGTCCCTTAACATTATAGCACATCACCAACTCACAAGTGCATTGAGAGGTAAGTTAAGTATTATAAATTATTGATACAAAATTGTAAATACCCATGTAGAAATATTAATTCAATTATGTTTCATCTTTCCTTTGTTCCTATACAGAGTCAAAAGGCATGTTTAAATCAGAAACCACAACACATTGGGAAGAAGGCATAAATCACCCTGAGCAGTTCGTCATAACCCTCTAAAATATGGCATGACATATTCACAGTTTGTGTCTTTAAGGTTAAACTTCTCAGTGGCTGCCCGCTCTTCCTAAAACGATGCTTTAAAATGCGGAGAGACAGATTCTCACTACGTTGTGCTCTGCATAATGTAACAATAACTAATAAACTTAAACTAACAAATGGTATGTTCTTCCTTAGCTACAGTACACTGGAAGTGCAAGAAATAATTTACATTTAGCATATTATTAAGTAGTTGCACATTTTTGTATTCCCATCCTGTACATATTCAAATATTTATTTTATTTTATTAATATTATTATTTCATGTATATTGTATGTATGTATATTTTTCCTAGTATTTCATTTATATTTAGATGCTGTGCTTTGTGACTGATTTGGCTGCTGTAACACCGTAATTTCAAATTTTTCTTGGGATCAATAAACATCTATCTATCTATCTATCTATCTAAAGACCTGAAGGTATAACTATTTACAAAGGTTTTTCCGTAATTTATTTGAAGAACATGCACTTACAATTTTTTCCAGGACAAAGAAGAAAATACTCAATGATAAAGGCCAATTATACCAACAATTCTCAATAAATCATCTTATTGAACTTTTATTTGTATTGGTGTGCACGCTCATGAAAGTAACACGTTATTTGGCAGGCTGTGTGATAAAAATGTTATCTTTGGAAAACAGTATAACGGGAAGGCTCAGTGAAGAGAAGAACTGGTTACTCGTCTGTATCCCAATGTAGAGACCCACTTTACTGTAGGGGACAGAAATGACCTGAATTACAAACACGTCAATATATGAATAATTAATTAATCTATTACTAAATACAAGATGAAGCAATATGCAAAACAGAGAAATCCACAACTGCTGTACACACATAGTTATGAAAAATTTAAGAAAAAACATTAAACATGAACATTGTACAGTATTTTAGACTAACAAATCAGAGAGAGCACATTTATGATATGCCCAGTTTATTATTGGCGCATGGAACATTTAATTAATAGTATTTTGAATTTAATTATTGAAATCTTACTATTTACTTAAATTAATTTAAAAAAAATACTGTGTGTTACTATATACTCAAATTGGTAACTGAAAGTTCCTTATGGACAGACACACAAGAGTATATTCAAGAAAAGTCAATCCCTGACACCCTCATGCACTCACCTATCAGTTTGTTGACATCTAAAACGAGCTTGAAATGTGCATGGGTTACCTGGCATTTCTGATACTCATGTCATCAAACTAAACAAAAAAACTTTAGTGATGAGCTAAAATGCAAATACAGACGATGTGGCTATGATATGCATGTGAAGAGTGAGAGTTGTTGTATACAAAACATGTTCAAAATGTCTCAAATGAAACAGACATGAGGATAATACAACCATAGCATCGTGCATCAATTAACAAAAAAACATTAGTTATACATATACAGGTAACCTCTTCAATATTAGAAGTAATACACATCTAAATGCAGACATTACCATTATAAGCACATTCACTTTCACAGGTGCTAACAACAAAAAATTGCGAATACCTACTTTTAAATTCATTTTAAGTCTTTAAGTTGCTTAAACTTGCTGTTTTTAGTATTCTAAATGCAATTTAGAATGT
This sequence comes from Etheostoma cragini, assembly GCF_013103735.1. Classification (NCBI taxonomy): domain Eukaryota; kingdom Metazoa; phylum Chordata; class Actinopteri; order Perciformes; family Percidae; genus Etheostoma; species Etheostoma cragini. The sequence continues at coordinate 15,229,090 of NC_048410.1, read as the reverse complement.
TTCCATTTCTCTGTCAAAAACATCAAAGAAAAGCATCACTCTCAATCTCTCTTTTCTTCACTCCCTTTCTGCATATGAATTTCTCTCTCACGCAAGAGTAAATGGTAACACACACACACACGCACGCACACACACACACACACATTGTCATTGTGCTGCATAACACCTGCAAAGAGATATCTTATATGTCGCAACTATGGGAATATAAGCTGCTTCGGAATTCAATTCAATTCAATTCAATTTTATTTATAGTATCAATTCATAACAAACTTTATCTTGAGACACTTTACAGACAGAGCAGGTCTAGACCAAACCCCAGAATTTACAAGGACCCAACAGTTCTAGTAGTCTCCTCCAGACCAAGCAACAGTGCGACAGTGGCGAGAAAAAACTGCCTTTTAGGCTGAAACCTCGGACAGACCCAGGCTCTTGGTAGGCGGTGACGACCGGTTGGGGTTAAAATGAAGAGTGGCAACAACAGTCACAAAAAATAATAGTTTGTAGTAATTCTTTGTAGTAGTTCATGGCATAGCAGGGCACTGTGCAGCGATACAAGGCACAGCATGACGTAGCAGGGCAACGCAGAGCGTAGCAGGATGTAACATGGCATCGCAGGACGTGTAGCGGGACCATGGCGACAGCTGCAACCATGATTTTGGAGCCTCCCTGATCCAAGGAAACATGCTGGGCGAAAAAGAACATAAGGACTCCGGGAATTACTCCCCAGAGCCAGGTTAGTAACAAGCATTTCTGAGACATGGATGCACACAAATGGAAAGGTAGAAATATAGAGGAGAGAGGAAATTGGTGTGTCAAAGAAAGTCCCCCAGCAGTGTAAAACTATTACAGCATGACTAAGAGAGACAGGGTAAAGAGAGGAGCCTGGTCAGGCTAGAACTCTCCCCAACCGGAACCCATCCCTCTGTCTAGAGGAGATGGGAAGAGAGAGAGAGAGATATCCATCCCTCTGTCTAGAGGAGGTGGATGAATTAAAAAAGGTCTTGGCCCCAATGAAGACTAGACAGTGTGGGAAAGTTGTATATATAGGAACTCCCTGATGGATGTGCCTTGAAATCATTTAACCTCCATCCATCCATCTTCATCCGCTTATCCGGTATCAGGTCGTGGGGGGAGCAGCTCCAGCAGGGGACCCCGAACTTCCCTTTCCTGAGCCACATTAACCAGCTCTGACTGGGGGCGTTTATTTAACCTATTTGGCCTATTTTTTATTTCTATAGTCTTAGTTTTGTGGACATTAAACATATTTGCAGATTCTAAGAGTAATAAATGTATCCATAAACTATAATACATTTAGAAAATGTAATATCTTTCACCTGTACGGCCTGTTTTAAAATAGCTTATTTTTCTAAACTATATTAACTATAAGTACCATAAACAACTCAGTTATGCTTTGCTCATTTGGGTAGCACATTTTTTTGAAATACTCACAGCTCAAGCATTTCTAGCATCAGAGGCCCCTGCTGGACTCAACAAAACTCATCCAACTACCGAGGAACAGAAACAACACCAGACTTCTATAGATCTCCAAATACCACATCCAGAACTACAACTAAATTGAACTTAACGACCTAGTAACAATACTGATAGTCTGAAGCAGGAATAAGGAGCCCCCAGCCTGGAATTTTTCTGAGGTGCTTTGTAACCGGATGCTGAAATACATCTGACATGTAATTAACAGAGGCATTCAATGAATTTGTCAACAATTGCAATGGTAAGAGCATGGACATTTGCGAGCTTGAGTCTATATTTGCTTTAAGTCCTAATAAGACTGTAAAGAAAGACCAGACATATTGAATGTCATCTTTTATTAACTTAATTGCACAGCGTCCATTATCGTGTCATCTTTCTTTGGAGAGAAAGCAAAAATGGACCATAATGAGATCTTAACTCAGACTCAACTTAAAACTTGAATCTATGCTCAAGAGATTTAAAACAATGCCACTCCTAAAGGTTAGTTTGATGGTAAAACAAGATTGTGTGCATGTAGATGGAGAATGTAATTCTGTTATTAGACTGAGTGGTCCACACGTTCACACTGGTTTTAAGTAATGGCTTGATTCCTAATTTTAAGTTATACACAACAATGCAGTAAACATGCATCATTCCTCATAGTTAAACCTCTAAGTGCAACATAATGAGGTGTTAAAATGCATAGTCATGGCCAGATGGTTGATAATTGGACAGTTTTGATCTATTTGTTTTTATGTTAATGTTTTTTTATCATCCAGGATAAGGTGACATGAGTAGTGATGATGGTTTGGAAAAAGCCATCTGGCCTCATTGTCAAGACTATTTCAGTGACCTTAACAGGAAGGCTGCTCCTGCCTGAAGTCCAGAGATTTCAGTATAAAAGAAGCACTCCCAGGTTTGTCACAAGTTTCAAACCGACAGGCTGCCAACGAAGCTGAGTCTTCCATAACACTTTTTGCTGTGATCAGTGCTTTTAATTAATTAGTAGTTCAAGAGTGGTTCTTTTACCTTCCTGTAACGTTCCTAAATTTCTGCTTTAGTGAGACTTGCATGTTTCTTTGTTTTTGTATCCACATAACAACTGCATCACTTGGCAACAAAAAAGGTAAATGACCAGTGACCTGACGGAAAAAGGATACTAAATCAAATTAAAAATGTATTAGTTAGCCATGTACTTTTTATTATTTATATGTCAAATCTTAAAAAATCTTTCTATTAATCCAAATTGTAGTATTTTATTTATACTTTAATTATTTTTCCAGAGGTGCCATGAGTAAGGACGCGGAAATGAAATGTTTTGGCCCAGCAGCCATATACCTCCAGAAATATGAAAAGGAGAGAATAGAGGCTCAAAACACTCCCTTTGATGCCAAATCAGCATATAACATGACAGAGCCCACTGAGATCTATTTGAAGGGAAAACTATTGAAAGAGGAGGGTGGCAAAGCCTTTAAAAAACAGCCTTTAAGGTACTACACTACACGTAATATGGAAGGAAATGAGCCAGACATCACCAGTACATTTTATACTTTAGTTTTTACAGAAAAAGGAATTAGGAACCTCAGGGGGTTTATACAAAGTCACCCCCAAATAATTTGAGATAAAAATATAAAAAGAATATTCGGCAACATCAATACCATCATACTTGAAAATCATTTATATGCCAAATGAAGATGCAAAATGATAATAAAACTGTTGATGTGTTTTATAGGTGGTAAAGGTGGAAAGAAGGGTGGTGGCAAGAAGAAGGGTGGCTCCTTCTAGACAGTGTCAGCTCTTTTCAGGGTAATGTTAATTTTCACAGATACATTTTTGGTCACTTTGAAAAGAGATCCTAACACTGTGTTTACACAAGAAGCAGATATCTAGTTTACCAGTGACTCGGTAAGATCATAAATTTCTTCTTGTAGAAGGCCAGGTTTGTTACCTGTATGCACATCACTGCAGAACAATGTAGTGTATTTATTTAGACATTTGACATGGCGGTCTGGTCTCCTTATGCAGGAAGCTACTCCCTTTTTCAAATTCCAATACCGGAAACTTCAACCCTAAATGTTATTTCTGTGCTTTTGTCTAATAATTATGAAATGTGTACTATAATATAGTTTTATTATGTCAGTGTCAAGAAATTTGAGAAAATGTAAATGTTTTGTCCATCAACAGGAAAACTTGGGCAAGCTGATGACCAACTTAAGGAGCACTCATCCACACTTTGTGCGCTGTTTGATTCCAAATGAATCAAAAACACCAGGTATGTCCCAAAAAAGTAATGACAAACAGAAGTCTCAAATTCCTCACAACAATTCAGAGGGTCCTATGAACTCACAGCCTCCTCTAGTGTATGGTTAGCCTGTCTGTCCCATAGTTGCTGTTGCAAAAGTCAGCTAATGACACATCTCTACAGTACCACTAATATGTGCAAGGGCTTCATCTGCTCTAACATTGGGTGAGCCTGTTACTGTTTAAGGTCTCATGCAGAACTTCCTGGTCATCCACCAGCTGAGGTGTAATGGTGTGCTGGAAGATATCAGGATCTGCAGGTAAAGTTTTCCCAGCAGAATCCTCTACGGTGACTTCAAGCAAAGGTACACTATAATTCTGTACCTCTTAGTCCACATTTGTTGATTCTGTATCGTTGACGTTCTGATCTGAGTAAATCCTTTCAGATATAAAGTATTGAATGCTAGTGTCATCCCTGAGGGACAGTTCATTGACAACAAGAAGGCCTCAGAGAAACTACTTGGATCCATAAGTGTCGACAAATCCCAGTACAGATTTGGGCTTACCAAGGTAAATAGACAGACTCAATTACAATCATGAAATAATGAAATCACTGTGTAGTTAGAAAATATTTTTTTTGTTAAATACATTTTATTTCATATATTGTCAGGTATTCTTCAAGGCTGGACTACTGGGTATGCTTGAGGAGATGAGAGATGAGAAATTGGTTGAATTGGTCACAATGACTCAGTCCGTTTGCAGAGGTTTCCTGATGAGACGAGAATTTGTCAAAATGATGCGGAGAAGGTGGGCTTAGTATGTTCTAAGCTACAGTACATATGCTGTTGCACCTACACCAAAAAAAACAATGTTTTTCTCTGTCTTGTATTACCAGGGAAGCCAAATACTCCATCCAGTATGACATCCGCTCATTCATGAATGTCAAAACCTGGCCATGGATGAAGCTGTACTTCAAGATTTAGCCTCTGCTGAAGAGTGCAGAGACTGAAAAAGAGATGGCCCAAATGAAAGAGGACTTTGGAAAGATGAAAGAAGATCTGACAAAGGCTCTGGCTAAGAAGAAAGAACTGGAGGAGAAGATGGTTTCTCTGCTGCAGGAGAAGAATGACTTGATGCTACAAATTCAGTCTGTACGTTAAATAGAACAAGACCGTTTTTTACCTTATTTTATTTATTTTCTTTACAAATAACTCAATATCATTTTAATTGTATGCCACTGCAAATCTAGAAGGGTGAAAACCTCAGCGATGCGGAGGAAAGGTGTGAGGGGCTCATTAAAGCAAAAATCCAGCTTGAGGCCAAACTCAAAGAGACGTCTGAGAGACTGGAGGATGAGGAGGAAATGAATGCAGAGCTGACTGCAAAGAAGAGGAAGCTGGAGGACGAGTGCTCCGAGTTGAAAAAAGACATTGATGACTTGGAGCTCACCCTGGCCAAAGTGGAAAAGGAGAAACATGCCACTGAGAACAAGGTTTGTATCTTCCCTTATGCGTTGAAGTCTGCTCTTTGCAGAACACTAAACTTATTTTCACAATTTTTGGAATACAGGTTAAAAACCTGGTTGAGGAAATTTCATCTCAAGATGAGACCATTGCTAAGTTGTCCAAAGAGAAGAAAGCCCTCCAAGAGGCCCATCAGCAGACCCTTGATGATCTGCAGGCAGAGGAAGACAAAGTCAACACTCTGACCAAGGCTAAAGTCAAGCTGGAACAGCAAGTGGACGATGTATGTATATAATAGGGTTGCAGCAATATAAAGTTTTCACGGCATACTGTTGCATGAAAATGGTTCAGATGGTTGTCGACCATGTACATTTGCTTACTCTACTGAATTTAATTTCTTTTCCGATTTTTTAAACATATTAAAAAAGAATGGTTTGTTCAACCAAAGAAAGCTTGGGAGGTTATTGAAATGAATATTAATAATAGCAATAATAATAGTGTATTCTACATACTGTAATACTGTGATACAGTAAATTCTGAAGCAGTAATTGTACTGTAAAAATCTATCTTGCATTGCAACCTAAGTATATTATAATAAACTGATTTCAATCCTCTTCAAAGTAAAAAACAAAAAAATAACTCTTTATCTCGGTTCAAACAGCTTGAAGGTTCTTTGGAGCGAGAAAAGAAGCTTCGTATGTGTTTGGGCTTTGTGGAGAAATTGTGTCTGTAAATGTATGTAATTTTATTGTTAATCAAAAGTACCAACAGTCATCTTTCCTATGGAAGTGATAGATGGATGGAGGGAAAATGTGCCATGCTCTTGAGGATCAATTAAGTGATTTAAAGACCAAGAATGAAGAGCATATGTGTCGGTTAAATGAAATTAGTGTTCAAAGATCAAGCCTAATGACTGAAAATGGTAAGTACAACATATGGGAAGAGAATAATAAAACAATCTGAACCTGTAATGTTTTAGAGAACATTGCAATGTAAGGTAGCACAAATCACTAACCAAAGAATCATTCTCCAATTAGGGGGATTTGGTCGTCAGTTGGAGGAAAAGGAGTCTCTTTTTTCATTGCTTAAAAGGGGAAAACAGGCTTATGTTCACCAAATTGAGGAGCTCAAAAAGCACCTTGAGGAGGAAGTTAAGGTACTGCAGTATGCTTTTGTTTAATGTCACAACAAATGGTCTTCTTAATAAGAAATAATTTGATTGGCGGGAACTGAACTAAATTATATTGTGAAGTAGTTTTCATTTGAATGTGTGAAACTTTGTTAAATGAAGAAAAGCTTTGAGACGAGGGAAGCTAGACACAGGAGTGTCGAGCTAGCAGAGTAAGACAAGATAAACTTGCTGCTGTGGCTGTGTGAAAGAGGCATATTGTTCTTTTATACAACTTTGGTGAACTACTTTAAACCCTAAATACCTGCCTTATACACCCAGTTAAAGCTCAACCAATAGTAAATCAAGGAACATGAGAAACTAACACCCATTTATGTAAAACAATGATGTACTAACACAAATTTACGTAAAACAACTTTATGTTCACACCCACTCAATAAAACGGCAGAGCAAGGGATGAGTGCTTTGGAAAACTGCTGAATGATTTCAGTACTCATTCCCCTTTGCTAAGTCCGTGAGTTTATTTTTTACTTGAGGCTTTGAACCTGTCAGCCAAATGATGTATTTTGTCATTGTTAGGGCAAGAACACCCTGGCTCATGCCGTTCAGTCAGCTCGTCATGACTGCGACCTGCTCAGAGAGCAGTATGAGGAGGAGCTGGAGGCCAAATCTGAGCTGCAGCGTGGAATGTCCAAGGCCAACAGCGAGGTGGCTCAGTGGAGAGCCAAATATGAGACTGATGCCATTCAGTGCACTGAGGAGCTGGAGGAGGCTAAGTAAGGCACTACAATTTGAACTTTTTCGACCCAATTCTAGTGAGTATGAGTAATCAAATAATGAAAGTTTATAAATTAAATATTCTTAACAGGAAAAAGCTTGTCCAGCGTCTTCAGGATGCAGAGGAATCTATTGAGTATGTGAATGCAAAATGTGCTTCTCTGGAAAAGACAAAACAGAGACTGCAGGGTGAAGTGGAAGACATGATGATCGATGTAGAGAGAGCTAATGCTCTGGCTGCAAACCTCGACAAGAAACAAAGGAACTTTGACAAGGTTAGATTTTTTTGGTTATGCACGGGTTCACTCATGAGGTGACACAAACACTAATTTGTTTCCTACATGTTCAAGTTCTTGCAGAGTAGAAGCAGAAGTATGAGGAAAGCCAGGCAGAGCTTGAAGGAGCTCAGAAGGAGACTCGGTCATTAAGCACTGAGATGTGTAAAATAAAAAACTCCTCTGAAGAAGCCCAGGACCACCTGGAGACCCTGAAGAGAGAGAACAAGAACCTGCACCGTAAGACAACCAATCCTGCGTGTGATTGTTGACATTAAATACATTAAAGAAAAACAAAGGCTTACATATACCAAATTAGTGTTAAGTTAAATTGTTTTTCTGAACACAATGCTCCATAAATTTAATTTTGGTATTCAGTGGCTAGAGAAAATGACAAAGAATGAATGCAATACTATTATTACAACAGTAAACTGTGTGTATGATAAGAATTATTTTTGCATTTTGTGAATGTTGTGTTTTCTTTTCTTTTTCTCAACAGAGGAAATCTCAGATTTCCCTGAATGTATTTCTGAATCAGGAAAGGCAAAGTGGTAGATGCCAGCGAGCGTGTGGGACTGCTGCACTCTCAGGTATCTGTATGTTATGAGGACTGTGAAATACATTTAGTAAATGTAAAAAAAAAATCACCATATATTTGTCCCTTTAGAACACAAATCTCATAAACAGTAAGAGGAAGTTGGAGGCTGACCTTGTCCAGATCCAAGGTGAAGTGGAAGATGCTGTCCAGGAAGCAAGAAATACTGAAGAAAAGGCCAAGAAGGCCATTACTGATGTGAGCCCTGCTTTAGTATTTTAGCTTGTACTTATCATTTCATTTAAAACCCAGCTGCTTATTGTATACAGCAGGTCCAAGATTAGAGCCTAACGTTGAGACATTCCAGTGGTTATTTTGGAGCATCCATTAGTACTTAGCTGTTTTTAAAGAAAGAACAGCTAAATGAAATTCATGACTAATTATGAATAAAGTAGAATGTAGAACCTGTGTAATGGAAAAAACAGTCTCAGACAGCCACCAACAATATTATTTTGGAGATTTTTAAAATGATGATGGGAACTGTAGCTACACATACATTTTTGAAACAGTCAATGCAGCCTATTTATATAACAGTCACACTTACAAAGTTGTTGCTTCTGTTAAACTGTAGTAAACAATTATCTCAAAATGTGATCTTAGGGAAATAATTCTGGCATCTGACATTCACTTTATGGACATTATAATTCCATTAAAAATTAAAGCAGTTTTGTATTGTTTTATAAATATAACTAAATAATGCACTGTATTAATCTGTTCTTTTGTTTTGCATTTGGTTAAGATAACCTGCATGCCATTCCCCCCCTCTTCTCCCCTTTAATTCATTCAGCTGTCCTATCAAAAAAGGCTCAAAGTTCCCAATGACAAATTAATTAAGAAAAGACCAACAAATAAGGCCTTATCTTCCTTGATAATTCAGCTCATTGGCCTTCTTACAATCACTTCATGTTTAGGCCGATAGGATGGCAGAAGAGCTGAAAAAAGAGCAGGACACCAGTGCTCATTTGGAGAGGATGAAGAAGAACCTGGAGGTGACAGTGAAGGACCTGCAGCACCGCCTGGATGAAGCTGAGAATCTGGCGTGGAAGGGCGGAAAGAAGCAGCTTCATAAACTGGAGGCAAGAGTGAGTTTACTATTTAGAAAAAATATTTTTGTTTTGTTTTGGATCTATATTCTTGCAATTTTGTTTTGAAATGAAACCGTGTTTGAAGTGAAATTTCCAACTTTCAACTTTAATTTCAGGGTCTTTACATCCCCTGCAATTAACCATTTTCTTCTTGACCAAATATGTTTACCTAACATGCTCCCAAAATCTTTGTTATTTGTTAAAACATATTCTGTTCTGACACCATTAAATCTGCAATTCTTGTCGTCCAGGTCCGAGAGCTTGAGTGTGACGTTGAGGCCGAGCAGAGACTTGGAGCTGAAACTGTGAAAGGCATCCACAAACATGAACGCAGGGTAAAGGAACTGACTTACCAGGTACAGAAACCACCAAAACATAGAAGTGCAACTGCTTAGTTTCATATCTTCTGAAGCAATTCTACAATCTGTACTGCTGTAGACAAACCTCTAGAGGGCATGAATCACCATCATATGTGTGAAGCTCCAACAGATGTACTGAAGTGAAATGGAGTGGGCCACAGCTAGAAATAAACATTCTACCATTGCAACTATGAATACATGCAGTTATGTGCTCATGTTATGACCACGTGATATTTAACTCTTGCAAGTACACTTAGTTCTCAGGCAGCTTGATTGACAGCACTGAAGGAACCTTTACATACATTGTACAAGTGGTTAAAAAAATTATGTAAATTTCTCTGCTGAGAGTGCTGATTAATTCATATCTTCAGTGTTTGTAGCCTGTTTGGTTGCTCTTGCAAGTCTTCCTGAAGTTGCTTTACTAAGTTGTATGTAATAGTGTACTTTTGAGTGTTTGAATCCCAAAGAATGTTGGGGTGATGGTATGAAAAACTTTTGTTCACCACGTTTAGACAGAGGAAGACAAGAAGAATATTGCCCGACTTCAGATCTGATGGACAAGCTGCAGCTAAAAGTGAAATCCTATAAGAGGAAGTCTGAGGAAGCTGTGAGTGTTAAATATTTGACACATGCAACGCAAATAGGTGTCACACCAGTAACACCTTTTCTAACACCAGAGGACTGACAGCATGATGCAGCATGATTTAATGACTGCATATTTTTCTGGTAAGATTGTTCAAGACGTCACTACTTTCCAGGAGGAGCAGGCCAACACTCACCTGTCCAGGTACAGGAAGGTGCAGCACGAGATGAAGGAGGCTCAGGAGAGAGATGACATCGCTGAGTCTCAGGTCAACAAGCTGCGAGCCAAAAAGCCGTAAGATCGTCAGGGTATGTTCATTTTTATTTCTTTTCATTCAGTTGTACACGTTGATATTTATACAAGGTATTTCTGCATCTTGACAATGTTTTTAACCCCTAACTTGTTACTTTCTCTTTTGTATTTGTTTAAAGGGAAAGGAGGCCAAAGATTGAGCATCAGTCTAGGCACAGTACAAGAAGCCATACAATATGATCTTTTTGTTGGATGTTTCAAATGTGTAAGACATAAATCTGCAAGTAACTGAATGGCTTTTTTGTGCCATTAATCTGTTGGTTTCACATCACTTTTTTAGTGATATGTTGTGGATTCAAATCCAGCTCTGTGTTGTAGCAATGTGAACTGTGTGTGGCTCCCCTCTGTAGCGCCAGTTCACAGGGGTTGGAACAGCTGTGGCCTGTTGAGATTCATCGGAGGGCATGTAACGATGCGTTTTGGGTCATTCAGCTGCTCTAAACACTGGTGCCGTGAAGGGAAGCCAAACAGTATCCCTGGCTGTATGGGGTTATTTATTTACAAAACATTGCAAGCAGAAAGTTTAGATGTAAGGTCAAATACTTTGAAAGTAGACAGAGATTTCACAGTATCTTTACACCAATCAGGCAGTGTCTTAACTCTGAGGATTACCTTCTGAATTATTTAGAATATATTGCATAGTGTAATTAGACAAAAAAAACTATTTCACTCATAAAGACAGGCAGAGATTCCTTTACCATAGCTAGTTTGTGCACCTTCACAAAATAAAGATAAATCCCATGAGCTACAACTGAAGACAATTATTGATCATCATTTGAAAACAAAGAAACATTTTATTTTCTCAGGAAGACATACATCTAATTACTAACAGTAGGACTAGAAATAAACAGATTTCAAGTGGTGTATTTGTGTCTAAGCAGCAGCGTATGTAGCTTCATCGTTAAAATAACCGTGTTGTCAACTGTCGCAAGTTAACACGTAAAAGTTCTCCAGGTTACGATAACTGCAAATCTTTGCCTCATGGTGATAATGTTACTGACAGTCCTGTGTGACCTTACAGCTTTTTATGTGCTTCAAAACACATGTTGCACAATGTCAAGTTGTGATGAAAATAGACCCATTAATGAACCTCAAGACACAAGGATACCTAAGTGTGTATGTGTGCTGAAATGTCTCTGCTTGCTGTAGGTTCACATTAGAAATCGATTTATTGGTGACAAATCTTTACAGAGTATAGATAAAAAGCAAACATAAAGAAATAAAGCACATTGCTTTATAGCCACAATAAAATGACCACCTTACTTGAAGCATCACCAGTATTCTGACCTAAAAACTTACTATGCATCACAATCAAACACAATACGGACAGGATGATTAATATTCTAGTACTGGTAGTTTTTAGAAGATAAAGTAAATTGTAATAATAATTGACAGAAGAAATCTGGTTGATACGTACTACAGGTTTTTCAAAGTTTGCCCTTATTTTTTTTGGTGTATTGTATTTAAACGTATCAGTCACACATATATTTTACTTTTGAAATCCTGTTGTTAAAACTGGTTTTCCAAAGAGAAGACTGTAGCAAAATATACAGCATCAGGACATACATATTTGTCTACCATCAGACATTTTGCCATACTATTTATCCAGAAGTAACTACTCATTTAATATATATGGTTATATTGTTGCATTGTGGGCAAATCTGCAGTGTGCAAGACTTCTATATGGCAAAACCGCATTTACAGGGTGATGAAGTACATTTACCATAAATCACTTAATTAGCAAAGAATACATTCCAAACTGGTCCTTTATCTACAAAGAAAGAGGAGTTTATCACCATCAATCAAGTATCTTTTACTACTTTATATTCTTTGTCATTCCTCATTCTATTATTGACTGTTATTTGAGACCCAAAGCTAGTTGAACAATTAAAGAAACTGGACAAAAGTAGTTAGTAGATGTTTCTTTCGTATTATTTACCAATTCTTTGACATTGTGTTCATTTTTCTGGCATCAGTGCAAGCAGTTGTTGTTGCAGAAAGCTACTACATCATTTGAAACACGATGAACAAAAACAATAAGATTTAAAGTCTTCTGACTATTATATATTGATAAAAGCATCGGTAGTTGTTAGTAGTGTAGTGTTATATTTAAGACTAAGACCACGATGGAAGTGAGTGTTTCCATATCAAAGGTTGATCCACAATAAGACTTGAGGCCGTGACAAATGGTTGAGCTCTGAGAACAGTGCTGAGGAGACAGCTATATTTGTATTTCTTCCAAATAAGCACACCCGGGAGCATAAGAGCTCAAGTTACATACTTTTATTGAATATATAGGTCTCTTTTTCAGGGTGTGAAGTCCTCAGTATTTAGCTTCTAATGCCCCCTCCCCTTCTTTGCCAGTTCAGTGTCATCTTTCCACAAGGAAAGAATGCAAACTAGTACACATCATATAACATGATCCCCTTCTTGCCACGTATGGGGAACAAACACTTGCCTTAAGGGAAGGTCAAGCTACAAGCCTGACCTTGTCTTCAGTTCATCTGTCAGGACACACAGTACAACGAGTCCATTTAAAGAAAGGGTTTATAAATACATCTGTCCCCTTGAGACAACACAAGTGCCTGTTTCGGAAAACCTGCAGACGTAAATCTTGTCACCTGTTCACTGAAGATTCCACATGGACAATAGAGCTGTAATTGACATTAATAGAGTTTATGGACAAATAAAACAGTTTGTGATGCACAACATGTACTGTAGGAATTCTAAAGCCACCAGTCAAGTCACGAGAGCCAGAGGAATGAGGGACATAAGTGGGGTCAAAACCGTTTCTCATGTCTTGCTGACAGTTGAGTTGTCAACAGAAAACCTTTAAACCTTTGACCCTATTAGCTCAGAGGGGAGATGAGAGGGTCAACGCCTGACCCCCACACTGACTGGTTAAACTGTCAGAAATGCAGATGTGTAATCTGATATGATAGAAAAAATGAAGATTGAAGTGATACAGAATACAAACAATTACATTTGTTCATTAAATGTAACAGGATACTGTAGAGACAAAAGTCATATGTTAAAAACAGAATACATTTCCAATAGACATTTTAGGTTTCATTGTATATGTGAACAAGTTGTAAAGCTCACGAGGATGAAACCGGAAACACAATGATTAAATTGTAAAATAAATAAATAAAAAATAAAAATAGGGAAGTGACTCAAATAGAGAAGTGACTCAAATGTGCTGATTTCAAGTTATTCCTCTTGTGCTATGCATTATTAATTGTTTGGTTAGAGTCATTTTTGTTACCTTTTCTGCTCTGGCAGGCCACTGAAATGCCACTGCTAATCTGAAACGCTTCTGAAGAGGGTTGTCAAAAAAATGTATTCTTGCCTGATGATAAAAACAAATGAAAGTGACAAAAGTTAGTTGAATTAAGCAATACATTTTCAAAAGAAAAAATAGAAAAAAACAATCACCAATTTTCGATCAAATCCAATTTGAATTAGCATGCTATGGAGTTTGTCTCCTTTTAAATGAATTCGCAGTTTACTCACTTATTTCCATTATCGTGCTTATCTTTAAACAATAGATAAGATAAACTAAATGTAAATTAAATTCAGTTTAATTTTTTCCCTGTTTGTCAATATAACGTGAGTTTTACTAGTGAGTTTGCAAACACTTATACATGTAAGCAACTCATTTACACAAGTTAAACATACAAATATGACTTTTGTAAGAAAGAGTTGTAAGAAAGAGTAAGAAAGAGTTGAAATACACACAAGGGTTATGGTGGTCAATCTAACTAAATTAAACATTACATTAATTTTGTGCAGTCGTTCTGTTTGCATCACTACTGTTTGTAAACACTGGTGTTGTATTTTGAATCATTATCAGTTGAAACACACCCCACAAATTACTGTATGAGTCAAACTCAGTGTTTAGGTATTTCAAAATAAATACATTTGGTCCAAAATAATGAGCATGTTACACTATTCTAATACCTCTCTGTGTGTTGTGACACGGATTGAGGGATGATGTTCCTGCTATCAGATTTCAGAGACAGTCCTAGAAAGCTGAATTCCTTTGACCCAGCCAGACAACAACATGTCTTTCATCCGCCTCTATTCCGAGCTCTGTTATCATCACACCCTCATAAACCCTGAAAAAAGTTAGACATCTGAATGATATCGCTAAATGTTCTTCCTCCTGCAGGTTTATAAGAGTAGCTGGAGAAAATAGTAAAAATTAAGCCTTTAACTGTGTTAGAGCATGTCAGTAAGATATTAATGGAAACTTGACACTGTTTTCGCTCCAGAGAACTCCCTAGAAGTCATGTATACTAGAGAGTGTAAACATGGCAACAAGTCTCTATATATATACTGTATATATTCTTTTATAAACCTTACTTCTGAAGAAACCAAGAAAAGTAGGTTTGTTTAGATGTGTTTAAAAGTAAAGTGTTGACCCTTAAACAGAGTACCAGATGAGATTGTAGTGTTTAAAGATCTCCTTCCATTACACAACCCAAATAAAAAAGAAACAGCTCAGGCTCCACCCAGGCTCCCTTCACTTTCCAAACAGTATGTAGATCATGTTTATTTGTTCAAGTTTATTTGTGTGACACAATTTCATACAAATTGAAATAACTCTGAAGACTTGCTGAAAAGTAATAAATTCAAAAATAGAACTGCAATCATCCCCTCTCTGCTCCTTTATGCACTGTATAATTAGGCCAATAAACAACTGCAGAGCCCATATTATTGCTCAGTAATTGCACAAATTCATTGGGATAATAGGTCATTAGTCTAAAAACAGGACTGCTTTTTTAAGACCAGTTTAAAAAATGTCTGTTAAAAAAGTTCTGTTTTGTTGATATTGTTACAACAGTTTTATACTATATTGTCATCAATTAACTGTTCATAGACCAGCCTCCACTCATATAGTTTTTTTATTCCGTTATTAGATAGATAGATATAGTGAACAGATGTGAAAGGGGGAGAGATTGGATTAGATTGGATTCGAACCCTGGGCCGCTGCAAGACTCAGCCAACATGGGGCGGGCGCACTTACCGAGTGAGCTATAGGCCGCCCCTCCACTCGTAGAGTTGTTGACAAATAAATAAATAAATTAAGTATTAATGTATTTATTGCGGAGAATGCAGCCGACAAGGTTGTTACATTTTAAACTGCTACTGGAAGAAGGAGTTAATGTGCTTGCTATGTAGGTACCTGTCTAATGTATATGAGAGCATGTGTTGTGTTGCATGAGAGTATATGTTGAGTGATGTTTATTTTCTGTATTTTGTGTTTTCTTTGTAAAGCTGTGGAGCTTGGAACGGAAGTCCAAAACACATTTCCCTTCAGGGACAATAAAGTATATCTTAATCACTTGTGTGTAAAACTACATTACACATGTTAATTGTTATAAACCATTTATTTAATGTGTATATCCTCCTCATAATGCGAAAGACTTAAAGTAAAGCGTTGCCACCAAAATTACAAAGTAGACACTTTGGCAGGCTTTTTATTTATATATTTAAAGGTGCCATATGGTGACATTTTTTTGGGGGACTTCGTGTGTCATATAGGCTCGGGGGTGTAAAGTAAAAGCTGTGAAAATGTGAAATGCTCACTGCAGCTATTTCTCCACCCCCACTAAACTAGACCACCTCCCAGCTGAACGGGACTGTACCACTGTACATAGAAACCAGGTAACCAAAGGTGTTGCGTTTTAAATTTGACCTAGTCCCACCCCCTTTTCTAACGTTTGCTTCATGCCAAAGAATCAGGAGTATTGTCGCGAGTTAATTCTTCCCCGAAAACCGCCCATGAGAAATGCATCATTCCCATAGAGTACAAGAAATGGAAAATGTGACGTTGTTGTTTTCAATAGAGACCAGTGAAGGCTGTTAGAAGCACTTTTCTGGGAAGGGCTAAGCGTTACAGCGCAGTCTCCGACTGAGCTCAAAGACGTAAATGTGTCGTGACCAACCTGTCTGAAAGTTGTATGTCTGGTAGCTGTACCAAGAGAAACCTGAATAATTCCACATTTTGCAGAGACGAAGAGCGTAGGTATATGTAAGGAGGAAACATAGGAACAGGCTTATTATTGCTAACTAAAATGCTGGTTAACAGTAGTAATTAAACCTAAACAGCTAATGGAAGTCTGCTACTATGCGACAGTAAGTCACGTGAGATACAAGGTGATGGAGCCTTTTATACAATGTCGTTTTTCTTTAGAGATAAACAATGGACAAGTAGAGTCTTCAAATGTTTCAGATGTAAAGTTATTCACAGTCAAAGTAAAGTCAAAATGAATAGCAGTCAATGGAATGCCATCAGCGGGTGGATGCTAGGTAGCATAAAAATGGTGCCATAGGAGCTACACTTAGTGGAGGCTGGCTTACCCTCTAGCATTCCAGGGTGCAGAGTCACTTAGCCAATCAGAGCATTCTGCTCTTGAATATTAATTAGTTGCGGGGTGAACATCCAGCAGTGAATACAAGCATTTGTGGGATGGGAGAAAAAAGTCTCTCAGAAAAGTGTGGGGAAATCTACCCAACTCTCTGTTTTTGGTAACACTATTAAATTAGTGTTTAATAGACACACATACACGGTACAAATACAACACATATAAGTTTAAGTGTCACCACATGGGACCTTTAAAGTGATGTATCTCTTTTTAGGAGATTTTCATGTCGTGGCACTGTGCTGGCAGAATTTCCCACTGCAATAAATACAATATTTTGTATGTAAATATTGTAAAATATGGATATTTGTATTAAGCTCTGGTGACATTGGGGATTTTATATCTAGGGAAATTCAAAGCAAATGCCATCAGCCTTTGTTTGACAAGTTATCTTTCACAGGATTCATATGTCATGTTTATACATAACTTTGGATGCATTAATTAAACAACAGAGGAAAATAAAGCACTATAAATATGAGTATTATTGTTCTTCCTATGGTCTTTCTTCCCTACAGAACAAATCTAATTAAATTGGGGATTTCATGAAGCGCAGACCTCTGGAAGCGTTACTGCTATCATGTGGTATCATCATTTTCACAGGTTCTTAGATTAGCAACTGTTAGGCACAATTGTGCTCCTTTGTCACAGGAAAGACTTGCAAGGCTTCTGCAATAGAATACCAGTGACATATGAGAGCTTCTCCACAGCTAAAGTAGGATCCTCTGCAGTGCCAAGGTGCATTAAAGAGATTATCGTAAGGCTAAAACAATGTCTGAACTTTAGTAACCGATATGCCTGCCAGAACAATATTTGCACAAGGTTAAAAAATGCTGCATTGTAAGTGTCTTGATCTTTGTCTACACTTTTAAATTCAGTCTCTAGTTTTACTATGCCTATTGTGGGGCACTATTTCTCTTCCTGTAAAATTTTTACACTGAGACAAATGTTCTGTCTCTTGTCCATAAACTTTAGCCCTGAAGGACATTGTGGGTTCTATTTGAAACAAATGATCTTGATTCCCAATAATTATCTTATAAATAAAAAAAACATCATATCAACACTTTTCAGGCATTTTTTTGTTGATGAAGTGGAGTTATTCTAGGGCTGACAACAATAATGAGCCAGTTATACCGAACACACACTATAATTAACCACAATAATTTCCAAGAACAATCTTTGAATATACTTCTCATTTAAATTCTCATCACTTTTCACTCTTTAAACCAGTGCCTCTTAGAGGAAAAGTGACAGGAGTTGAATCTATGATAAACTGTCTGTGTTGTTCCATGACAAAAGATGCCTGAGATCATTTAAGAGGCAAAAAATACTCAAGCATGAGAGCATACATGACCAAATAAAGCAAGTCATTTCTGCTGAGTGAACACTGATCTCTCTATATAAGAAGGGAGGCTGGGCACCCCCAAGGACTGACAGACACAAGTCAAGGTGAGTGTGTTGCAGTCTTTTATTAGCAGGAGGAAAACCAGCAGCTTAATGAACAATGCAGGGCATGACCACTTATTACCAGACACTACAAAGTGAATACAGAACTGTCGTGTTTGTGCCAGGACCTCAGTGTACAGTAAGTTCATTTTTAATATGAAATATTTTGACAACAGTTATTAATTAAAATATGTGTGTCTTTCTTCAGAACCCTCATTAGACCATCAATATTTCTTTCATCTGAGGGGAGGGAGAAAGGTAATTTATCACTTTTCATTTACTCTAAAGATATTTTGAATTGATAGCTATACAGTAATGACAATGCATGTTCATTAAACCTTAACCTTGTGTGAAATCTGTGACAAATCAATTAACATAGCAAATTCTGTGCATCTGACTCATCTGACGTCTAAATCACTACATAGAAAATGTAAAAGGTCACTTTTCTTTTAGTGTTATTGTTGTTTACCTATTATGACAAAGTGTATGATACTTTTGAACAAGGACTTAGTAGCGCAAGTAATAAGTCATGGCATCAACAAAAATAACAAAGTAAAAATGTGTCACTCTGTTGATAAAAACTATACACTTACAGTGGTTTTTAACTTCTTCATTAAAAAGTAAAAATTATAATATATTGTCCATCATTCATCACAAAAACGTTAACTGCTTTGTATATGAGTGAAGTCCAATCATAAGAAATAATGACTGATATAAATGAATGTGGAACTGTTTTTGCTTACTTGCAGTAAAGGGTCACCATGGATGGGGAAATGGAATGTTTTGGCCCGGCGGCCATTTACCTCCGGAAGCCAGAACGAGAGCGAATTGAAGCTCAAAACACTCCTTTTGATGCTAAAACTGCATACTTTGTGGCCGAGCCCACAGAGATGTACCTGAAGGGGAAACTTATTAAAAGAGAGGGCGGCAAAGCCACAGTGGAGACCCTCTGTGGAAAGGTGAGCATGTTGGCAGTGGAATAAAGTGTGATATCCTGTGCGCTACATCCCCATTCTATTGTCCAAACTGAAGCCCATGTTTTCTGTCCCTGTAACAGACGCTCACTGTGAAAGAGGATTCCATCTTCCCCATGAACCCTCCAAAGTACGATAAGATTGAGGACATGGCCATGATGACCCACCTCAGTGAGCCTTCTGTGCTGTATAACCTCAAAGAGCGCTATGCAGCCTGGATGATCTACGTGAGTTTGACCTGATTATCACTTCAGGTAAAACAATGACTACAGGAAGACATATCAGTAAAAACCTTCTTTGTCTCTACAGACCTACTCAGGGCTGTTCTGCGTCACTGTGAACCCCTACAAGTGGCTCCCAGTGTACGACTCAGTGGTTGTCACAGGATACAGAGGCAAAAAGAGGATTGAGGCTCCACCCCACATCTTCTCCATCTCTGATAACGCCTATCAGTTCATGCTCACTGGTGTGTGAGAAGTGTGCCAAAAACTTTTGATGTTTTCCATAGAAAAATAAATATGGAAGGTACACAAACATATTTGAAACGTTCCAATTATGTAAATAATCTAAAACTATGTTGTTGTTTTTTAACAGACCGTGAGAATCAGTCTATCCTTATCACGTAAGTTAGCAAATTTTTAAAAATCATTGATCTGACAAACAGTGATCCTGAGATCAGACAAGTTTCATTACTTAAATCTTATAACATTACCAACATACAGTAACATTGACTGGACAATATACTCTACACACCTTATGTCTAAATAAAAGTTTGTTTAGTGATGGTTCAGCTCACCTAAAACAATATAATTCTGGTGCTAAGTGACCTGTTTTTATTCTCAAAGTGGAGAATCTGGTGCAGGAAAGACTGTCAACACCAAACGTGTCATCCAGTACTTTGCAACAATTGCAGTGTCTGGACCAAAGAAACAGGAGCAGACTGGAAAAATTCAGGTATATGAACACATCTGTTTTCAGGGAAAAGTGTTATCAAAGCTGACATAGACATATTGAATGTGATCGTGGACCATCAAGTATGAAGCATGACTTTTTGTGCTCCCCTGACTCATTTCTGAATGAAGGGGTCGCTGGAAGATCAAATCATTGCAGCCAATCCCCTGCTGGAGGCTTATGGTAATGCCAAAACTGTGAGGAATGACAACTCATCCCGCTTTGTAAGTGTTTGTCTTTTTACAATACAATACCAGAATTCAAGAAGTTACAATTCTAATTAACAGTCCTCTTTTGAATAGGGTAAATTCATCCGAATCCATTTTGGTACAACTGGGAAGCTGGCCTCAGCAGACATTGAAACATGTAAGGCAAAAATAATAAAGCAGATAGCTCAGTTTGTTTTTGTTCAGATCATTGAACAGAAGTGACTGGTTTTCCAACTGTGTGATGGACAGATCTGCTGGAAAAGTCTCGGGTGACGTTTCAGCTGTCTGCTGAGAGGAGCTACCACATCTTCTATCAGCTCATGACAGGCCACAAACCTGAGCTGATAGGTGAGAGATTTTTTATTTTCTTAAAGGCCATGCATCATCTGCTGTTTAGTGTATATGCTTGAATTTAATCACAAGTGCTTTTTTTCTTCAGAGGCCCTCCTCATCACCACCAATCCGTATGACTATCCCATGATCAGTCAGGGTGAAATCACTGTTAAGAGTATCGATGACGTTGAGGAGTTCATAGCCACTGATGTAAGAAAATGATGATATCCAGCCACACCCCCCAAAAAGCTGTATGCATTTAGAATTGTTAATGCAGAACTTATTAACTGTCTTTGAATGCTCACAGACTGCTATTGACATCCTGGGCTTCACTGCTGAAGAGAAGGCAAGCATCTACAAGCTGACTGGAGCTGTGATGCAACATGGAGCAATGAAGTTCAAGCAGAAGCAGCGTGAAGAGCAGGCTGAGCCCGATGGCAATGAGGGTCAGTTGCACTTTTTTTGAAAACAAATGAAAAATTAAGAGTTAAATATTTTGAATTAACAGTAAGAATGGCATCTTATCTATCAGTTTTCTCTTCCTTTTAGTCGCCGATAAAATTGCTTACCTCATGGGCCTGAACTCAGCTGATTTACTGAAGGCGTTGTGCTACCCAAGGGTGAAAGTTGGAAATGAGTTTGTTACTAAGGGCCAGACTGTTCCTCAGGTGAAATTTTCATATGAAGTCCTGCAATAGTCTCTTTAAGCCCTGAAAACTTTGAATAGTTTCATTGTTCTTTCTTGCAACATCCTTATTAATGATTTATCATTGTTCATCTGTGAAATCAGGTCAACAATTCCGTCTCGGCTCTCTGCAAGTCTGTCTATGAGAAAATGTTCTTGTGGATGGTCGTCAGAAT
>NC_048410.1:15127970-15207502 GCF_013103735.1 Etheostoma cragini | reverse complement strand
CCCCTGAACGACTCAGTGGTTCAGCTCTACCAGAAGTCTGCAGTCAAACTGTTGGCTCACCTCTATGCATCACATGCCTCAACAGAAGGTACATGATGTTACCTGTCCCTACATTATGAGCTATTAGCAAATGCAAATGTTTTACTTGTGTTGAATTTAATCATTTAATGTAATTGTTGTTCTACTAACAGCTGAAGGTGGCTCAAAGAAAGGTGGCAAGAAGAAGGGTGGTTCCTTCCAGACTGTGTCTGCATTGTTCAGGGTAAGATATGAAAGAATGACTTACTACGTACTTCATGGCACTAATTTAGTACATTTTGCCAATCTAATGTCTTTTTAATTCTTCAGGAGAATTTGGGCAAGCTGATGACAAATTTGAGAAGCACACATCCTCATTTTGTGCGATGCCTGATTCCCAATGAATCAAAGACACCAGGTATGTGCACTTTGTTTCAATGTTGAAGAAATTGTATCATGTGAGTTGACAATTTATTGTACTGTAACTAATCAATAACAAATAATAAATTATATATCATAGGTCTCATGCAGAACTTCCTGGTCATCCACCAGCTGAGGTGTAACGGTGTGCTGGAAGGTATCAGGATCTGTAGGAAAGGTTTCCCCAGCAGAATCCTCTACGGTGACTTCAAGCAGAGGTAGGAGAAATCTAACCTTAACAGTCATTGGAAAGCGCTTATTGCGGTTTATTATATTCAAGCTAGTGTGTCTAACCAAATGAAATCTTTACTTTTAGATATAAAGTATTGAATGCCAGTGTCATCCCAGAAGGCCAATTCATCGACAACAAGAAGGCCTCAGAGAAACTGCTGGGATCCATCGATGTGGACCAGACTCAGTACAAGTTTGGCCACACAAAGGTATGGTATGCTTCCCCAGATATGGCTGTTTAGATTTACTATCATCAATATTTTATACTTATAATTATAATAATTGACTCTTAGGTGTTCTTCAAAGCCGGTCTGATTGGAGTTCTGGAGGAAATGAGAGATGATAAACTTGCTAAACTGGTCACAATGACTCAGGCTCTCTGCAGAGGTTTCCTCATGAGGACAGAGTTTGTCAAGATGATGGAGAGGAGGTAATGTGTCTGGTTAATGTTGTTTAGTTTTCTAAGCATTTTTTAATGTCTGCAACTTTGTAACATTTTCTAACTACATTTTTCTTTGTCACTGTCAGAGAGGCCATTTACTCCATTCAGTATAACATCCGCTCATTCATGAATGTCAAAACCTGGCCATGGATGAAGCTGTACTTCAAGATTAAGCCTCTGCTGAAGAGTGCAGAGACTGAAAAAGAGATGGCCCAAATGAAAGAGGACTTTGGAAAGATGAAAGAAGATCTGACAAAGGCTCTGGCTAAGAAGAAAGAACTGGAGGAGAAAATGGTTTCTCTGCTGCAGGAGAAGAATGACTTGATGCTACAAATTCAGTCTGTACGTTAAATAGAACAAGACAATTTGCCACCTTTTATTTTTTTTACAATTAACTCAATATCATTTTAACTGTATGCCACTGCAAATCTAGGAGGGTGAAAACCTCAGCGATGCGGAGGAAAGGTGTGAGGGGCTCATTAAAGCAAAAATCCAGCTTGAGGCCAAACTCAAAGAGACGTCTGAGAGACTGGAGGATGAGGAGGAAATGAATGCAGAGCTGACTGCAAAGAAGAGGAAGCTGGAGGACGAGTGCTCCGAGTTAAAGAAAGACATTGATGACTTGGAGCTCACCCTGGCCAAAGTGGAAAAGGAGAAACATGCCACTGAGAACAAGGTCACAAGGAGACTTTCCAATCAAACTTTTTCATGTAGATTAAAAACTTGTGAATTAAAATTCATGTAAACTTTTACAGGTCAAAAACCTGGTTGAGGAAATGTCATCTCAAGATGAGACCATTGCTAAGTTGACCAAAGAGAAGAAAGCCCTCCAAGAGGCCCATCAGCAGACCCTTGATGATCTGCAGGCAGAGGAAGACAAAGTCAACACTCTGTCCAAGGCTAAAGTCAAGCTGGAACAGCAAGTGGACGATGTGAGTAACATCTACATTTAAAAGCAAAAACTGAACTTGCTTAAAAGGCAGCAAAGATCTATATTTTAAATTTGGTAATCCCAGTTCAGTCCTGGTTAATTTGGTGACAGCCGTGGTTACCGTGTTCATAGTCGTGCATTGCCAGACCTTCCTCCACAGGAATGTGGAGGAGGGTCTGGCTAGTCCACACTTTCCAGGAGGGGAGATATCATGCCCCGGTTTATTGGCCTTTCTTTAAACCAATAACAATTGTCATGTATTGCTCTAATCCACCCATAAAGCATCTGCAAATTAGCCTCGGAATTTAACTTGTTTTGGTGGAACATGTATGTAAAATTGTTGTTTTAGTCATGCTAGAGAAATCTCAGATTGTACAGATAGGCCAGCCACCTGTCTCAATTTACCATGCAGAGATCTGAGGAGCAGTTAACCATAGCCCTTATAAATTGACTGGTTGTTTATTCAAACACAAAGAAAGCAGAAGGAAACTGTCATCGGTGAAAAGAGATGCATCTGGCAGACTTTTCTGCAGCACCGGGGCAATCCCGGAAGTGGAACGTCGTGAACATAGACTACCGTTGTCATAGCACTGAAAAATATAACACTATCTTGAATTGTAGACACATTTTGATAAACAATTACTGTTAATGCTAACAGCTTTGCCACAGTGTTAAAATAATGAATAGTAAACACTGAAGTTGTTATCAGCTAGATATATTTGGATTACATGCACATTTGTTTCCTGTGAATCCCTTGTGTGCATGAAGTCAACTTAAATCCAATGCAGGAATGGTCAACTCTGCCACTAACAATAAAAACAACTATCTAGAGGGGTAATTACTGAATGCAAAAGGGATGAATGGCTATTGAAAAAACAACAGCATAAATTAACTAAAAATTGGAGTTTGGTTTTCTGAAAATAACTTTATTTTTATAAAACATCTATTTAGCTCGAAGGTTCTTTAGAGCAAGAAAAGAAGCTCCGTATGGATCTTGAGCGAGCAAAAAGGAAGCTTGAAGGAGATCTGAAACTGGCCCAGGAATCCATAATGGATCTAGAGAATGACAAGCAGCAGTCTGATGAGAAAATAAAGAAGTAAGAATGAACAAACGCCATCCATCTAGCTAGTTGCACTAAATGATTTCATGAGAGGCACTACTAGTACACAACTCTAATACGCCTATTTCTTCTGTCTCTTGCAGGAAGGACTTTGAGATAAGCCAGCTCCTGGGTAAGATTGAGGATGAGCAGTCTCTTGGAACCCAGCTACAGAAAAAGATTAAGGAACTGCAGGTACAATTTGAAGTAGGAGTAAAGGATAATAGGAACATACAAATATCTTGAAGGATTTTAAGTTAAAACTTGGGTGTTTCAGGCTCGTATTGAGGAGCTAGAGGAAGAGATCGAGGCTGAGCGGGCTGCTCGAGCCAAGGTGGAGAAGCAGAGGTCTGATCTCTCCAGGGAACTTGAGGAGATCAGCGAGAGGCTTGAAGAAGCTGGTGGAGCAACTTCTGCTCAGATCGAGATGAACAAGAAGCGTGAGGCCGAGTTTCAGAAGCTGCGCCGTGACCTGGAAGAGTCCACCCTGCAGCATGAGGCCACCGCTGCAGCTCTGCGCAAAAAGCAGGCTGACAGTGTGGCAGAGTTGGGAGAACAGATTGACAACCTCCAGAGAGTCAAACAGAAGCTGGAGAAAGAGAAAAGTGAATACAAGATGGAGATCGATGATCTCAGCAGCAATATGGAGTCTGTCGCCAAATCAAAGGTGAGAGACCTACATTTTCTTGCAGGAAGCAAAAAAACAATGTTACTTTTTTATACTAACTCATGCTTCCTTTATTAGACAAACCTTGAAAAGCTGTGCAGGACATTAGAAGATCAATTGAGTGAGCTAAAATCCAAGAATGATGAAAATGTTCGTCAGCTAAACGACCAAAGTGCACAGAAAGCAAGACTTCAAACTGAAAATGGTATGGATATAAAAAACTGGGCTTCTTAAATTTTGTATATTAAAACATTGTCTTGTCAAAAACCTAAATCCAACTTTACCTCTAATGTTTCTCTGCTGTTTAACAACCCTATCCCACCTTCATTCTCTTCTACCTGATTTACACTAGCTGTAAACTTACGTAACCAGTCAACGTAAGATGTATCTCTGTTCAACATGATGGCCAGGGAGGAAAACTTTCTTGGATTTTAATGTGAACACTGTATATAAATTATTACGTTAGCTGTTGAAATGTTGTTTGGATGTAGATAAACAACTAGCATCTTTGATTAGGTGAATATTCGCGTCAGCTGGAGGAGAAAGAAGCTCTTATTTCTCAACTGACGAGAGCCAAGCAGGCCTACACTCAGCAGATTGAGGAGCTGAAGAGGCACATAGAGGAGGAAGTTAAGGTAACAGATCTATGAAATCAGCAGGGAAATTACAGTGGAAAAGTCCAGCAGATGATTGGTATCAAACATTAATCAGTTGTTCATTTGGTTCATAGGCCAAGAACGCCCTGGCTCATGCTGTTCAGTCAGCTCGTCATGACTGCGACCTTCTCAGAGAGCAGTATGAGGAGGAGCTGGAGGCCAAATCTGAGCTGCAGCGTGGAATGTCCAAGGCCAACAGCGAGGTGGCTCAGTGGAGAGCCAAATATGAGACTGATGCCATTCAGCGCACTGAGGAGCTGGAGGAGGCTAAGTAATGAACAGTCCTGAAATCACGTTAGCACATGCATTGATTCTGTTAATCATCATAAATCTTGTTAACTGTATGTTTTTGTTGTTTTTTTAGGAAAAAGCTTGCCCAGCGTCTTCAGGATGCAGAAGAATCTATTGAGGCTGTGAATGCAAAATGTGCTTCTCTGGAAAAGACAAAACAGAGACTGCAGGGTGAAGTGGAAGACCTGATGATCGATGTAGAGAGAGCTAATGCTCTGGCTGCAAACCTCGACAAGAAACAAAGGAACTTTGACAAGGTTAGATTTTGTATTAACATTCATTTTCGACTGGTTAATGTAACTTAACAAAAAACACTCAATTGTTTTCCCTACATGTTCAGGTTCTTGCAGAATGGAAACAGAAGTATGAGGAAAGCCAGGCAGAGCTTGAAGGAGCTCAGAAGGAGACTCGGTCACTGAGCACTGAGATGTTTAAATTGAAAAACTCCTATGAAGAAGCCCTGGACCACTTGGAGACCCTGAAGAGAGAGAACAAGAACCTGCAGCGTAACACATTTATTCTGTTTTCCCTAACAGATATGCACTCTCTGATTATCTCTATTACTTCATTAATTTCTTATCATGCTTAATATTCTAAAATATATCCTTTATTCTTCTGTTCCAACAGAGGAGATCTCAGACTTGAGTGAGCAACTTGGTGACACCGGTAAGGCAATTCATGAGCTTGAGAAGGGAAAGAAGACAGTGGAAAGCGAGAAGTCAGAGATCCAGACTGCTCTGGAGGAGGCAGAGGTAAATATTAGAAGAGCTTTAGAGCACACCTGTGTGAACCTCTTCTTGTACAGGTGTGGGACTTGACACCTCAGTGCTATTTTTCTTCACTGTAACTCACTAGCTGCTCTAGTTGACAAACGTCACACTTGTTCACAGGCTACCCTGGAGCATGAGGAATCCAAGATTATGCGTGTTCAGCTTGAGCTCACCCAAGTAAAAAGTGAGATTGACAGAAAACTTGCAGAGAAGGACGAGGAGATTGAGCAGATCAAGAGAAACAGCCAGAGAGTGATTGAGTCCATGCAGAGCACTTTGGATGCTGAGGTCAGGAGCAGGAATGATGCCCTGAGAATTAAGAAGAAGATGGAGGGAGACCTGAATGAGATGGAGATTCAGCTGAGCCACGCCAACCGCCAGTCAGCCGAAGCCCAGAAACAGCTGAGAAACGTGCAGGGACAGCTTAAGGTAAATCCACTGAAAGATTATTGGCAGAGCATCTTGCTTCAAATAAAAGCCCAAAGTGTTTGCTCATATATCTATCAATGTTTTCAATTTAGGATGCCCAACTGCACCTTGATGAAGCCATTAGAGGCCAAGAAGACATGAAGGAACAGGTTGCCATGGTGGAGCGCAGGAACAACCTGATGCTGGCTGAGATCGAGGAGCTGAGATCTGCTCTGGAGCAGACGGAGCGAGGCCGCAAAGTGGCTGAACAGGAGCTGGTAGATGCCAGCGAGCGCGTGGGACTGCTGCACTCTCAGGTATGCTCAAAGGTTGACAAACAAGAACTTTCACTTTGTTCTTCTATAGTTCAATTCATGATAATTCATTTTTGCCTCTTTAATAATAGAATACCAGTCTCATCAACACCAAGAAGAAGTTGGAGGCTGACCTTGTCCAGATCCAAGGTGAAGTGGAAGATGCTGTCCAGGAAGCGAGAAATGCCGAAGACAAGGCCAAGAAGGCCATTACTGATGTAAGTCATCCTTACACATTTCTGTGTAATATAGCATATATGTATAGTACATAACACGTTAGCGCATAATATTGTATGTTCGGCCATTTCTCTACCTCATCATAGCATATGAAACAGTAGATTGCAACAGGCTTATACATAATAATATAACATTTAACAACATTTCAGGCGGCCATGATGGCAGAAGAGCTGAAGAAAGAGCAGGACACCAGTGCTCATTTGGAGAGGATGAAGAAGAACCTGGAGGTGACAGTGAAGGACCTGCAGCACCGCCTGGATGAAGCTGAGAATCTGGCCATGAAGGGTGGAAAGAAGCAGCTTCAGAAACTGGAGGCTCGGGTAAAGACAAATTTGATCTGATATCAACTTTTCTTTTAACATTCAAATCTTGCCCTCCAAGTAAGAGCATACATTGTTCCCATTTTAGGTGCGTGAGCTTGAGGCTGAAGTTGAAGCCGAGCAGAGAAGAGGAGGAGATGCTATCAAAGGTGTTCGTAAATATGAGAGAAGAGTGAAGGAGCTCAGCTATCAGGTGGGCATTATTTTCCCTATTGATTGGTACAGTCATCTTACAAAGTTGCAAATTAATACAACATAATGATCAATTAATGTAAACTGCAGACGGAGGAGGACAAGAAGAATATCACCAGACTTCAGGATCTGGTGGACAAGCTGCAGCTGAAAGTGAAGGCCTACAAGAGGCAGTCTGAGGAGGCTGTGAGTCAGAAACCTGTTACTGTATTTTCTCAAACAAAGGTGTACACTCAGACCTAGAGACAGAAAAATACAACCACACTCTTCTTTAGTGTAAAATACAAAACCGTTATTACCAGAAGCAGTAATAAAATGTATATATCCTCAGTCTTGATGGATGTTGACTCCTGTGTTGAATTTCCTTATAGGAGGAGCAGGCCAACACTCACCTGTCCAGGTACAGGAAGGTGCAGCACGAGATGGAGGAGGCTCAGGAGAGAGCCGACATTGCTGAATCTCAGGTCAACAAGCTGAGGGCAAAGAGTCGGGAAATTGGAAAAGTAAGTAATTCAAAAAACTAATTCTTTCATCAGCTAAGTTTGTTTTGCAGTTATATTATTTAAAAAAAAAAGTTACAATAATTGGCTGCTTCAGTCCTGCAAAGGTTACCTTATATGAGCCAATTGTCATTCATTATTTCTTCTTTCCATTTTTTATATCCATTTTAGGCAAAGGATGCTGAAGAATAACCTGCAACCTCTGTGAGAGACACAAATGAAAATCATAAAATATGCTTTATCATTGAACTGCTCTCACAAAGTATTGGAGATCTATATTAAATAAATGATGTTGCCAGTAGACTGTCTTTAAACCTTTCTTTACACAACACAAACTATATTATTTACTATAACACA
Organism: Etheostoma cragini; assembly: GCF_013103735.1. Taxonomy (NCBI): domain Eukaryota; kingdom Metazoa; phylum Chordata; class Actinopteri; order Perciformes; family Percidae; genus Etheostoma; species Etheostoma cragini. The sequence continues at coordinate 15,199,648 of NC_048410.1, read as the reverse complement.
AAAAGTGAAGCATAAGATAAGATACAATTTATTGTCCTCAAAGGGAAATTTTGCCTGGGCAATACTGCTACACACAGCTGCAAACAACTTAAAACAATATATAGCCACAAGATGGAACAGTGGTGCTGGGCGCCCGGATAGCTCAGTTGGTAGAGCCGGCGCCCATATATAGAGGTTTACTCCTGTAAAAAAAAACGGTATGCCATTCCCCCTTCTCTCACACCTTTCATGTCTTCCACTTTACTATCAAAAATTAAGGCTGAAAATGCCTTTAAAAAAAATTATTATTATTATTATTTATTATTATAAAATAAATCTTTAAAAAAACGAATTTAAAAGAGAACAGTGGTGCACAAAAGACTCAGTATATAACTTTCATACAACAAAGATATGTAAGATTTTGAACATGAAAATATTGCACATGCCCTGAGAGAAAAAAAGGTATACATCCGCAGGTATTATAAAATGTGGAAGAGAAGTCATATGAAGATATGCATATGAAATAAAAGTAAGGATTAGCCTGTTTTCTTGTTGAGTAGTGTTATAGACAGTGGGAGTAAAGTAGGCTTAAAGCAGTTGTTTTTACATATGCTGGCTCTGTAACGTCTACCTGAAGGTAATAGTTTGTATTCAGAATAAAAAATGTGTGACCAGTGCTTCATAATTCTGTGTGCATGTCTGACAACAGTTTTCTCAAAGAAAGTGTAAAGGAGGGGTGTCCTTTCTTCCCTCCCAGTTCCATTGCTGTTTTCACCTTGTTGTCAATTCTTAATTTAAACTGGACTGCAAGGGGGCCGTACCATATGCTTTCAAGCAAGAATGTAGAATGTTAATGTGTTCCCACCACACCAAACAGCAGAGAGAGGAAGAGGGAGAAAGAGAAAGAGAAAGAGAAATAAGAAAGAGAAAGAGAGAAAGAAAAAGAGAAAAAGAGAGAGAGAGAGAGAGAGAGAGAGATAAAGAGAGAGAGAGGGAGAGAGAGAGTGTACTAAACTGCCGCTTAAGTAAAAAAATATCAATACTAAAGCAAAAAGTCCTGCATTCATAGTCCCATTTCGGGATAATATATATTATGAATAAATAATGATTGATGTGTTCATAACTTTGATGTTGCAGCTGGTAAAGGTGGGGCTCATTATAATTACTGTATATACTCCTGGGTAGTTCTGTTATTACAATCATACCGCTTTTATTGATTGATTTATATTTTGAATAAACAACCTCCATCTGAAAACTAAAACTGTCAAATAAATGTAGTGGAGTAAAACGTATTTCCCCCTGAGATGTAGTAGAGTAGAAGTTACAAGTAGCATTATACAGTATGTATAGGTACCTCCAGATTGTAGTTAAGTAGGCCTACAGTACTTCAATGTCAATGTACAACATTCCTCCACCGCTAACATAAATACATTAAACTGTTTTCCAACTGTTCTACTTCTAATTACTATCTTAATAACTATTTTTAACAGCACAATTTAGAATTAATCTGGAGTAGTGTACTTTAAATGTATAAGGTGCCAGAGTGCATACAAAAGCATTAAATAGAGGTTGTTTATAAAAAAAAAATCCCAGGGATGGCTGCCCAGACCCCCTAAATCAGGGCTAAGCCCCCAATGTCCTCAAATCCTAGAAACGCCCTTGGGTGTGGCCAGAACACACTCCTTTGCTAACAGTGCTGTGGAAATAGGTCCAGCAATGCAAGACTATCTGTCTTTCTATATATACTGCATGTCTGTCTATCTATACTGTAACATAGCAAGTCATTAGATAGAACATTTTAAAGACATGTGCCCAAATTGTGACTCAAGTGGGAGTAAAGATGGTGTGTGTTTTACTTGTTGCATCAAGACTTTTCCTGACAGCAGAGAAGAAGAAAACGAAGAAAAGTGTCAAATCTCTTTTGGGAGGGAAGGAAATAACCAGTCCTGTGTGCTTCCTCTTTGGGGAGCCATTCATTAACATTGTGACAAACAACAGCTGCCTTTATCCCACCACTAATCTTACTGCACCTGTTTACTCCTGAATCTATGGCACCAGACTTGACTTTGAACTAGCCTTCTCTATTGTTGCCATAATTATTTCACTACAGGGGACATTTTATAGTTCCAGCTTGTATTTTGGTATGTTTTAGTTCCTTTGCATAAATATCAACACACAGGTAAGTATGGTATATTACAGTAGTATCCCATTTTCTCTGAATAACTTTGAATAAGGAATAAGAAATAAGAATAATTTTTGCTTAGAGCTCCTCACAAATAACTGTCTCCATATTAGACAAGTATTAAATTCATAAAACAACCCTGTTTTAGTCCTGCTACACTTTTACACCATTTTACATCACGGTCTGAAGTTGTTTTAATTCATAAACGTATCCTCATAAAAAGGTCCCAAGCTATTGATTGCCTTAAGTATTTTGGAATAAAGAAATATGCTTTTACATGTAATACAAAACACTTATCTATATAATTATATCATTATTTATAAGCTGCTTGACTATACACTTAAGAAGGCAAATTAAAACATTTGGATACAACATCTGATGCTAGAACCGACCTCTTCTTTAATAAATTGTAATTAAAAAGTTTTACCTAAGCCATGGTGTGCAGCAGATCTCGTCTCTCCTGAAAGCGAACAGAACAGATCGGTGTCTCTGATGTTCAGCTTATGGGAGACGAGCCTCCAGTGCTGGTTAAACACCATACAGTGGGCTTTGTTGCATTAAAATGATAAGATTCAAACTGCGTTGCCAAACACTGATGGTCTGATATCATGGCTAAATCAGACGGTGTATTTTAAGCCACATAACAAGGCACAATGCCTGCCGGATAGGTATCACTAATCCAAACAATATCTAAGAGCCACTGGCACACAGGACTGTTGGTTCATGGAACCAGAGGAGCCAAAACATCCAGTAACTCCCATCCAGAGCTTTGCGTCTAGTAGGAACAGCCAGCAACCTATTGTCTTTCCCAGGAAGACATCAGCTTAGCGTTTGATATATTTACTGACTGACGTTATGAGCAAATGCATGACCATACAAGATGCTTGACTCTTAGATTTCTTTTCTGGTCCGAGTTGAGCCAACTAAAACTCACGTTTTAATCCCCGACAGCTGACAGGAATACAGTCTCTCTGCATTACGTGGATAATGGCAGGAAGGGCTGCTCACTGGAATCCTGGAGGGATACAGTTCGCTTCACTGCATTGTTAACCTACAGTTTGGTGCCAGGAAAACTTTTCTTACTTGTGTGTCTTGTAACCTATTCAAATTACAAGTATGAGTTATTTCATGACATTTTTGCTATGACTATACTATGACTTTTTTATGACATAGCCTACTATGATTTTTTCTAATAACGTTTCTATGACAATACTATAACGTTTAAATGACTTTTCTAATGACATACTATAGTCTGACTCAGACTTTTTTTTTTTTAATGGGGTACTAAACTATTACTTTTTTAATTACTTTGACTTCTGATCGGCTTATGCTTTTTTTTTTTTTTTTTTTACATACTATGGACCATGGGTTTTTGAATGTTTTGATGCCCAGGGAGCCACCATATTATTGAGGGCTGCACAGGAAAAGTGCATAGGTCTACATAAAACAAAACCTCATTTCAGGGGTCAGTTTGACGCAGCAGCCAAGTAACGTATTAAATAAGCTATTAAATGTATAGGTATTGAAATACACCCCAGATGATTCAAATATAAAGCATGCGTTTCATGTCACATTAAGGGGCCAAACAAAATGTTTCTGAGGGCTGCTATACTTTAAGACACTAAGAATGGAAAACATTTAGTCAAATAAGGAATGAGAGCTGAAGTGAAAAATATCAACAGCATTTAATCACCAAAGATATAAACATTTAAATATCCATTTTTGTAATGTGACTGACAAAATCTTTACAAAGTTAGCCTTCATCTTCTGCTGACAGATCACATTGACTGTACAAAAATGAGGTGGCATTGGAGACTGTCCCAGGTAAACATTATCAGCAAAATGAAAAGCAAAGTTACAGCAAAAAACATTAACATTCTCAAGTGTTGATACTCAGTAAATAAAAGTACATGAACATACAGTATTTATTTTTGTCTGTTTTGAAATTGTCTTTTAAACTGCTTAGTGTGCCCACTCAAGCTTCAAACACATTCAATTCCTTTCTGTCTAATACAAATATTTTTCCCAATACCCAAATAAATAAACAGACAAAATAATAATTTAATACATTTAATAAATTAACACTTAGGCTATTCTATTAACAAAGTAAATTTATAAAGGAGTGTCCCCACACATGCCACTGCCTTATTTGTTCGGTTATACAGCCTTTAAATGCATAAATCATCTCCAGCGTGTTGGTGTCAATTTTCCCAAATGAACGACAAAAGCTTAAATCGGGCAGTATGTTGCTCATACCTCTAAACTCCTCTGTGCTTTAACTTGCTGCCAAATACCTAAATTAATTACTGACAGTTATTGTAGGCTTCACTGAAGTCAAACTTTCCACTTTGTTAGGTTACACACAGCAAAGAGCTCTGAGGCCTCCACATCACCCCGAATATCCCCAGAGGGCGCCATCACTGCTCCCCACAGTACTGGAGAGCCGGAAGTGAACAGGAATGTAAAATATTCATCAGACTATGTACACAAATCTGTAAACTGTTCAAAATATCATGCAAATAAATACCGAAACACTGACCTCAACAGTAATATATTGTAGGTTATAAAGAGTTCACAAAATGTCTTTCCCTCAATGTACAACTGTGTTGTTGAGTAATGTAATACGACCTAAAGTTACCACTGCAGGTCTCAGAGTAAAAGATTTTTGTTTTGTTTTCTGCATTTTTTAAAGCAGTGTTTTTGCTGAGGTCTCCAAAACGTGATGAGCTTTAATCTGCTTCTCCGCGTCCCCACCATGCTCGGGTACAGCAGAGATGCACAACAGCAGGTTTTACTGTACATAAACATTCACTCGTTTCAGATCGTCCTAATGGAAAAGTACAGGCTTCAATATAGAATATCCAGTGTGCAGATGGGACAAAGTAAATCTATGTCAATGGACAGTGTATGTGCTTCTATTCGAGGCTTAACCACAGTGTAGAGATAAACGACACGTAGCAGAAGGGCAGCAAGTTTGTTCTCGTTGCTTTGACAAACATCTTTTTACGAGAAGGCAGGAGGGGAGGCCAGCTGTTCGACACACTTCCTTTGAGCTCTTTCAAAATGGTGCTGTGCTACTTTAAAATGCTTTATAAGTTCATGAAGAGCATTTTTTTTAATACCTAACCGACAGATGTCCATTTTAAGCTAGACCACTGCAACCCTTGAAATTCAAGTGTGTCGTTCGCATGACCCTGCAGGATGAACGTCCTCATGGCTAGGAGCCAAACGTTCCTGCCATCCAAAATGAGTGCATCAAGGCACTGCAGGGTGGAACACCAGGCAGACAGAGAGAAACAGCATTTTACAAATATTTTGTCAAAAAAGCGTATTTTTTTTAAATATCCCCCATTAACTCTTTAACCAGATCAAATGATAAAAAACACAAGAAGACATCAAAGGCTGACAAATCACTGTGGGAAAATGTTTTCAGGATTTTATCATGCAACTCCTCACGAATACAACAGTGATACACTGTTACAAAGGCTCTCACTGTTAAGTATTCTTCACTAGATTTCATTTTGATAATTAAAATTCTCCTACCAACTCAAAATGTATTTAGCTTATGGTTACTTCACTTGGATACTTCAGCTTCACTTTGCAGAATGATGCATGTGCTAAGTTTTCACAATCATCTGCTTCTCTGTGCTTAAATCTGAGTTTAACAAGTGTCCTGTATGTTCAAACAGGCTTTCTGACAGCACAACATGTCAATTCTGGTCCGATATGCAGTAGGAGGCATCTTGTGCCCAGTAATTAAACCTTTTCTAGATGTAACTTTAAGGATTTTTAACAAGGTAATTCAGCGTTTTCTGAATCAACATACATTTCTTACATCTCAAAACAGGATTTTAATAAAGCACACTAACACTTGTATTTTCCTAATGTATGTTGTGTTGAAAACTGTATGCTGAATATGTTCTGTTGCGTGCTAGTTAAACCTGAACAAATAGAGTTTTAACCCTGACATAAATTAAATAAAGTGTACAATCTAAAACATTTTTTAGTGCAACACTTCTAACTCAAGTAGTAATGACCCCATACAGAACGGGGCAGACATTTCATTGTGACTAACTTACTAAGTCTTGCAGCTTTATAATTTAGTAAAAAGAAGAATCAGATATTACCGCCACAACGAGATATGCATGATACAATTAAAATATTCTACCACAGCGAGTCATCACTTTGAACGAGACTTCGGGGGGATCTCAACAGAGGGCCAAAAAGCATCACATACTGATAACACTGAAAGCTGTTCAAAAGCTACATTCCCCATACAGAAGCATACATAAGTGCATAAATTCAGGATTGACAAATATTGGCAATACAAGATACAAAAAAGTTACAGAGAGCTTCCCTTCGATCAAACAAGTAATGTTAAAAAACATGTCGGCCACACACTGATGTCTGGGCATGTTTAGTCCTATAAGTCTACAGAGATAACACTGCATGTGAATTACTTAAAGTCTAAACTCAATGATAAAATAATGGTCATGGTAATTACTGCTAAGAGAAAGTATCAGATTATCACATCAATATTGCAGTTAACCATGCTGTGGTTTGGAGGATTCACTACTATATTTTTGTAACAAATCCCTGTTAACATTTGTTCATTCTTGTCTGTTTGTGACCGATATTACACCCTTCAACAATTCTTAACAACTGGAAGCACTTCAAGATCCTACTAGATACTTAGTATCGGTGGAAGCATTTCAGCAAAACAAACCTTGACTGTTACAATCCATTTTTTTCATCACACTGACTTTTCTCATCTGTGGTCTCATTTGTCAAAGTAATCTGAGAAATTATTTTTATATATCCGATATATATCCGGATATATTTTTGATTTAAGAGACGGGGCCTACTTGAGATGTCAAAGGGAAATCATTCTGGGTCATGTCATGTGTGACATAATTTATAGTACTGAAACTGTCTTGGCAAAGATCAGAGGTGGATTGAAAGACACTGAAGTGAATGTGAGGTTAAGGCCCGGATGTACTATCATGTAAAAACTACTGTAGGTGCAGGGAGCTCTTTTGTGTGCAAAGACATGTACTAGGACGGGACATGCAAATGAAAACTTGTGCAGATAATGCATTTGGAATTTCCCAAAGCCAACAAAAGCAGAAGTTGCCAGAAGCAGCAGCGTCTGAGCTTCTGTCTATTTACATTTTCACGCTGTAGTAGTTAGCTTTTTGTGTGGTGTGCAAAATGTAAAACTGTCAGTTGTGTAAATGCCTTTGATAGCTTACACCCAGCAGTTGTATGATCATTGTGAATCCATAATACAGATAATTATTAAGGTGGACTGCAGTTATAATTATCTAATAAGCCATCCCAAGCACAAAAGTCATCCCAAGCACAAAAATGATGTTAAATATATAGCTAAAAAGTCACTCAAATATATTCAGAGCTGATCAACTAGGTGTCAGACAGTAACAATGAAAGATCTAAAAACTCAGAATACTCTCTCCACAAAGTTGTTGTGTTAACAACTGTGTTCTTTTGTGTCGCGGAGCTCCTCTGGATAAAACATGTGGTGGCGTGTGCAGCGTTGTATTTAAAGAAGTAATTAAAGGCCCCCTCGAGCCAGCGTAGCCTGTTTAATGGTTAACGTTCTTTCTCAAACAGAGAAAGGGTATGTGGATTATAGTCGGATGTAATCCATAAACATGGCAAAACGATTGCAGTTAACAATACAGCATCTTTGAAAACCACGATATGGCACTTAATTTGATGGATTCACTGTTAATCAGACAAAGAGAGTGAGTGAGACTGTGTGAGTGTGTTGTGCTATTTCTGCCGGTGGAATTTCTTCAAAAACACTAACTTGATTGCATCCATTCACTGCACACAGAAATTCTATTATTAAAATAAAGCAACACACTAAACTAGAGTACAGCTAAAATATGAAATATCATAAAAATGTAAAAACACACTGGAGGGGGTCTTTACGTACATTTACTCAAGCACTATAATTGGGTACAGTGTTGATGTTGCTTGTACTTTACATGTACCCTGTAATGTTTTGACCACTAGTAGCGCTATGAAGTTATGTTTTAAGTACACACTAGGCAGTCAAGGGTCTCACACTATTACACTGATCTACAGGTGGCAGTATCTAGTCGAGAAAGGCTGCAATACGCCAGAAAATGCAGGAAAGAAGATAACTGCAAGCATGTAAACGTGAAATGTAAACAACGTGGTTTTAAGATTTTGGCAGAAGGAACATTCAAAAAGTTTGTTGAAGATCAAGAACACACATATTGTGGTTTGGTAAAAAAACATTGATTTTGAGCAGCTTTGAAAGCTTTAATTTGAGCTTTGTGTTTGCAAGAAAACTCCACATAGCACCTTAATATTCCAACTCCACTATACCGTAGAAGGAATTTTGTCCTTGTTAACCTACTACATTTATCTGGCAGCTGCATTTTCTTTCATTTTAATAATTTACATAGAAAACCTATGATGGGTTTTTAAAATTATTGTTATTGTTAAACATAAAACAACCCAACAGTATATAAAGTAGTAAATATTAGCTCAATTTTGATGAGCTACAACATTAAAATGCATGCTTCATACATTAACAATAATAATTATCAGATAATATAATGCATATTACGAAGAGCAAACACTGGCAAGACCCATTCGGCTGTCAAATGAGTTTTTTTTTATACTTTAAGTTCATTTTGTTGCAAATACTTCTCTGCTTTTAAAATCTTGGATGCATAACTTTGACTGGAATTGCTTGATCAACTTTACTTAAGTAAAATATCTGACTTCTTTCCACCACTGTGTATTTACCACACACCATACAAATCCAACTGAGTTTTTAGATCTTTCATCATTTCACCACCACAACTCAACCTAAAATTGTGATTGCCGTCTGTTCTTGCTGGGTGATCCTTCATTGGCCCGTTGAAAGTACATTTCAGCTGCCTCCCTGACTTTTTGGTAGTTGCTTACATTGTTGAGCCCGTTGGCAAAATGTTTAAACATGCTTGTCCTAGTTTAAGTAGCATGCACAGTCTACACATTCTCTTCCTATATTTTGCACTCGAGCCCTGAAAACCAACAAATGCATAAGCAATAAGGCAAAAAGCACTAAGAGCTGATCCACATATTTCTTTACAAGCACAAATGCACTGTGTGCCGTTTGTACATCAAAAAAAGAATAATTTTGCAGTTGCTGTTTGATCTGACCTTCAGTAGATCCGAGCCTAAACCCAAAGAGATGAAAGATGTCAGTTTGAGTGTTTGCACGTGTCAGAGATGAAAAAAAGGCAGAATAAGCTGAATGAAGAGAAGGACTCCTATGGAGGACTGCAGTGCATGACCCCGCCCACACTCTGACGCGTTTTCCTGCAACGAGAGAATAAATCCTCTTTTTCCAAATCTAATGATTCATAAATATGAGTGGTTTTGCAATTCATAAATGGAATTAGTGCCTTATTTCTAAATGTGTGATGGGAGTTGAACAGAGAAACAATGTTTGTAAGAATAACTATTATATTAAATTATTATAATTCAGTGTAACACAATTCTAGCCACAAGTAAAAGTGGAGTATTTGTTTATGACTGGCTGTTTTGTCTCAATCCAATTGCTAGTATACTGATTGTTAGGGTCAGTTTATGATAAAAAATGAACTACTTTGACAGATGTGTTGTTCAACTATGTTGGATATCAAAAGTGTTTATAGTAAAATGGAAAGTGGAGTGATAACTGGTTGTCATAGACAGGGGGGATGTGCTATCATTGAAATATGGCGGATAACGTTGCACATTTTAAAGACAGTCTCTCCTGGCAAAAATGCATAGTGTTGCAATTTGTTGTCCACATGAATAGTGACAGCAGAAAGAGAGAAACTCTGGCTCCTTTCTGCCAATCATGTTATGAAGTTGTTAGATTGTCTGTTTTGGAAAGTTATCAGCAACTGTCCGACACAGGGAGAGGAATTAACATTTATTAAATTCCAGTTATACATTAGTCTGTGCTTTATTTACCTAGCTATCTTGTGAGGTAGTTAGCTTATTTCTGCCAAATAAGCAAGAGCTACAGAAAGTAAGCTGGTTGGCTTGATAATTGCCAGCTACACAGCATTAGGATCATAAATGTAATTCTAGAACTGTTAACCACCTTATTTTGTGCTTTTAAATCAGATGTAGCCCACTCTGTTGTAGCGGCATAGTTAAAGTTCTTTTTTTTAATGAACTACATTAATGGTTTTTAATGCTATGGCTCTGCGGTTATTTAACTATCCTAAGTAACTACTGTTTATCTTGTAAGATTAACAAGCTACTGAACAAGTGAGCAAGTTAAAGGCTAATTTACGAGTAGAATTTCATAAAGATATGCAAGTGCATGAAGCAGGGAAACCGAGAGGGCAAACTGTTTTTTGTTAAAAGTCCTATTATCCTTCGTGTGATAATAATTTTTCTACAAAATATAGTTTATGTTCTTACAAAAATGTTTTTCTGTGCTTAAAATGTCCCATCACAAGCTCAGGCTTGAGACACAAACATAATTCCGTACATCTACTTACTAAGGCACTGTAGTCAAAGCAGGATGTCGGGCCTTTACGATATCGCGCGTTGCTCAGTACTTCGCATGGATTCTCCTCCTGAACTGTTTGTTTTTTTAGTTAAGGGAGTTAGCAGTGATCTTACCTGCCACACAAGATCAATGAGATTTTTAATGTCAGCACAAAAGAAAGCACCACAGAGTGTGTGAGCATGAAAAGGATACATTCTGTCCTGATCCGTGTCAATCTCTCTATCTCACATGAGCTGCAGGGGAGCGTCTCAGCGACCACAAAGAGGAGGTTGGTGTTTTCTAAGCGCATCGCGTGGAACAGCCTGTGGGAGACAGTGATGGATGTTAAGCTAACATCATACAGTATGTAGAGTGCAGGTATGAGAACACAAACACATACCGCTGATGCTCTTAAGAAAAACCCACCGTGAGCAGTTTCCACAGTCCTGCAGCACGTTGTAGGAGTTGTTGGTGTTTGTAAAGTAGAATTGGCTTTGGATAGTCATACAGCTGCTTTCCCTTGTCTCAAAACCTGAAACCAGGAGATCATCTAGAACACAAACAACATTTTATATAATGGTTATTCTAAAAGCTCATTTTGACTGATTGATTTTTAACTGAGAATAAGATAGGAGGAGCAAACCGGTTTGAATTACTTTTCATCCAGATTTTATGTTTATATCAATCTAATTTTTGTTTCCTGACGCCCTGGTGCAGGAATGCACTTCATTGTTAACAAAACGGGGTCAGCTCTTGACATGTTTACTGTAATAGAAGTGTGAGGTGAAAAATAAGGACAAAATGTAAATGAGCTGCTTGTTAGATTTTTGTAGAAGTGACTTTAAAAAAAAATCTTATTTCTATTATTTTCAACATAAAAACAGAAAACAAGGATCCTCAAAAATTAATGAATCCATGAGAAGGTAATCATATGTGCACACAAAGATTGTGTTAAGATGTACAAACCAACCTTGGTAGAACCAGCTGTTGTAGGCCAGTCCATACAGTAGGTGCTGGGTCACAGACCTGAAAAAGTATTCACATTGCACTTGATCAAAAAATTAAATACCTTGTGTAAACATAAATAAATATAGTAAACACATGTCACAGCTACAATAACATCGAGCTAATCCCTCACCCCCGGTGTCATGTGCAGAAGTCACATATTTAAGATGGTTTTAAAGGGCGCACATAATCTTGGTGTCATCTGAAATTCTCACCATGCAACAGTGGAGCTCCACCAGGCCAAGCTGAGAATGTCAGCAATGGACGGCTGTAGAAACATAGAGTAGTTACAGATGACAGCTTTACACCAACAATGTATAATTATATGCCCCAGAATCTAAAACCTGCAGGTGGTTTCTTACCACAAAGATGCCCCTCGGTGCTGCACCAGTATGGCTGCTGCTGACTGGTTCACATGCCGACTGGTAGTGGAAAGACTGACGGCGAGTGAAGATTGAGATGTTATAGAGTGCGTGCATCAGGTAAGGGTCCACATCACCAAAGAAAAGGCCAATCTGTCACGGATAGAAAGGAAAGACAATAACACAGATGAAAAGAAAGTGTCTCAAGACACTTCTTTCTTTCTTTCGTATTTTGTTTCATTTAATTTATTTGGCAGTGACAAATGAACTGAACTATACATGGAGGAAAATTGAGATTAATTTAGTTGAATTAAATCCTTAAATGTTCCTGTAAATAAAAACCATTTGTGAAATCAGCAAAAATACAAAATATGATATAAAACATTTAATAAAAACACCACAATTAACAACTGCTGGGTTGATAAAAACCTCAGAAATTCATACCTGCTTACAAAATATAATTAAGATTTGTACACCATATATAAAGGGTAAGTACATTACCACACAAAGACAAACCTTTTTCCAGTGATCTCTCTGATTGGACATTACCAGAAATCCACCATCATCGATGAGATAGCAGAGGAGGTCCTACATACAACACGGCACAGTTTACATCAAGTGAGCAATTTTTAACACCCTTAAGTGCAGCAAGAAACCAAAAAACCTCAAGATACAGGTTCACGTGATCTCATAAGGGGAAATAGAAGACTGTAAAAACTTGCAGGCAAGTGTAAAAGCCGAAAACCAATTCAAGAAAAATATGTCTTCTTACAGGGAGAGTACATGAATCTTTAATTAAAAGAAAACATTTTTTGCATGAGTCATTTGGTCTTAAATTAACCATGCCAGACTCCATTATCAAAACAAGCCAATTTACATTATATAAAGTAAGCATTTATTCACTTGCTCCAAGTTTTTTTAAGTAATTTAACGTCAAAACAAAAAAAAAGAAAATCTCACCCCAAGGCCAATTTGTCTTTTGCCTTTTTCAAGAAAATATGATTTTAAGGCTCAATATCTGACTAAAGTAGTTGTTAAAAGGTTTTTTTTCACAGTTTAATATCCTAGACCCCAATACACATAACTCCATGTCTGTCATATTGCAACAAACACAAATCATTCTTACGTCAGTGTTTACTTCACAGTCCATCTCGCAGCTTCTGGATGGTCCACACTGTTTCAACAAAATGTGTTATGAGACGTTAATGTCAAAGTTTTTACAGTAAATTCAATTGAGTATGTAATGAGTGATTATTAGTAATTACTGGCACCGTGGTGTACCTTGTGTGAGCCCTGTCGACTGTCTGACACATTGCTGGCAAGGATCTTAAACTTGTCCACCCATGCCTCCAAATCCAGCTTCACTCCGACAACTGAGTGACAACATCCACAGGACCAGAGCAAAGAGAAGAAGAAGAGGATAAGAAACAGAAAACAAAACAGAGGCAGCTGAAATATCTGAGTGATATAGAGCATTCCTGAGAATCCCACACATGACACAGGATAGCATATTAAGTTTGCCACATAAAAGTATATTTCTTACCTGAAGGTTTGAGCAGTTTTCCCCCTAAATTAACCTCTACAGCCGAACTAACCAGAATTCCAATGGTTCCGTTTTCTGCACCTACAGGGTCGTCCAACGCTGTTCACAGATAAAATGTGATTTTTAAAACTGTGAGGTTACAGTCTAATGTCACACGTATGAATGCTGAATTTATCATTTCACAACCATGACCCCTGTCTCATTTTAAAGACTTGATGACACCTGGAATAGTTTGCCAATTGAAACTTTGAGACTATTTGGTCCCACATGGTCGCCCCAAATCCAGCTTACTCACTAAACATTTACATCTAAGTCTCATTCAATGAACTGAACTCATATACATTAAGCCTGCATTATAGATTTGCATTTTGGCAGCAGACACAAGCTGTGAGCACAACATTGACCAATCATTACAGTTGTGGTGAAACGGTTGCTTAGCAGTTACGGAGAAACATTATAATTCATTTAAAGTCATGTTCCTGGTCACCCGGCAGACGCAAGTCTGACTTTCACTCCCTTTCAGCTGTTTTTGGTGTCCACTAATTGCAGAGAAGATATTTGGCTCGTTAGCTGCTAAATGCTCATCTATGTTCAGCAGCTAGCCTCTAACTTTGTTAGTTTGTCAGTGGTGCTGAGCAGCTAGTGTACAGTGGGTTTTTAAAGCTTTATGCGTGAAAACAGCTTCCTGTTGTGGATGTAAACAGTCACAGATAACCAAAACAGTAAAGTTTAAGTAAACTTCAGAGATTGGTGATGATTCTCTGTGGGTTCATCACAATGAGTGACCCCATTCACATACACACAGTGTTTTGATTAATTGTTATTGTAAAAAATTTGATAGTAGCCATTTCAAGATGTGTTTCCACAATTACTCACCGGATCTTGATGGAGCTCTGAACATGTAACCTTTGTTGTCGAGGCTCCTTCTGTAATAATTTGAATTGAAAGGTTCAGGATCCTCATCCCAAAGCTCAGCAGCTCTGTACAAACACAACACAAATCATTAAATGTTTTCTGAAAACAGTTTACAGACCGAAAGATCTGTGTAATATTACTTTATATTTATCTGCTTTAGTTACTGCATTAGTCTTACTCACATGTTGGGAAAAACACGTGTTATACCTCCATCAGTAGATGCAAATACAGCCAGGAAGCCGTACCTGTAACAATTAATATTTACTTAGCCAGTGTGTTTCACTGTCTTCACAGTTTTTTTTTTGGGTGAATGGTGTGTGAGAATCGTGTGTGATGCAAGAACAAGTAGACTCACGAATTCAAGTCCTTGTTCTTCCAAACACGAGAGGCCAGCTGCCCGATAATCCTAGAATCCAAAATCAGGTTGTGGATGAGGCCTTGGTCACCTGAGACCAAAAACAACAAGTATATTATCTCATCAGTGTATCTGCAGCAGTGGCAGATCTCACAAACTATTAAATGCTGTTAACACACTCACACTCATCAGATTCTGGGGAAATGTCCAGCATGAGCGTCAGGAAGTTTTGCAAAAACTGGGTGTTATTGTCAGAAAGATGCAGACGTTTGCAGTATTCTCTGGAGAAACAGAGGACAGAATTAATACGAACTTTCCCTTTAATACCAGATTGAGAAATCAAGAGAAAAAGAGAAATGGTAGTTGGAGCCTTGTAACCTTGGAGCCAAAAACACGTGTCCTGAGGATTCAAAGGAGCTGGGCAGCAGCGACTGCATATCTGTAACAGAGGCAGAGGGGGATGTACGTTTTTTTACATTTCTTCTTTGTTAGATTAAGCCGAATAAACATTGCCTCTTGAAAGTTCTGCCTCCCTGGACTCACACTGGAGCTGGAGCATCACATCACTCAGGTCTGCCTGGATGAAGTATTCATTGTAGGGGGGTAATACCAGACCAAGACTGCAGGTGGTGAGAGAGAGAGAGAGAGAGAGAGAGAGAGAGAGAGAGAGAGAGAGAGAGAGAGAGAGAGAGAGAAAAAGAATGTGTGTAGTCCTCATTAGACCACAGCTGGTTAGCTTTTATCTGTAATTTATAACTTTATTACAACTGCTCACCTGTAATCGGTGCCGTTGATAGGGGTCCAGGTGTAGCTTCTGTACACCTCATCAATGTATTGCTAGGTAGAAGAGACATTTGAGAACACCCAAACCAAACAGGCTACAGTTTACCCATTTTACTTTATGTAACGCATGTGCAATACAGTTTTGTGAGGTGTTTGGATGAGGATGCAGAAGTATACTACTTAGAACACAATCCTTAGAGAGCTCGATTTTAAAGCGCTTATATTATGCTCATTATCAGGTTCATAATTGTATTTAGAGGTTACGTCAGCATGGTTTTACATGATTTAACTTTCGAAAGACACCATATTTTTATTGACCTGCATATTGCTGCAGCGCCTCTTTTGACCCTGTATGTTGAGTTCTCTGTTTTAGCTACAGAATGAGGCATCCCACTTCTATTCCACCTTTGTTGGGAGTCGCACATGCACAGTACCTAGGTAAGGACACTACCCAGAGAGAAGTAGAGGATTAGGAAGTGCAACGCTAGCAGCTAGGCGAGCATTATAACGTGTGTTACAAAGTGACGCACGTTTGTCACGGAGGTAAAGGCTGGACTACAATAGAGCTGTTTGGAGCAGTTTGTGAACAGGGTTTTCTGTTGGAGATGGAAAGTCCCTCTGGGGTGGACTTTGGGCTTTATCACTTTGTGAACTCATAATGTGCACAAAATGGATAAGTAACAAACAGGGAAAAATCCAAAAAAGCATAATATGAGCACTAAGACCTAATCATCGCTTGAACTTCAACATAGGATTGGAAAATTGTAACACTTTTTCCTGAATATGGTCAAATTGACCACTGTCCTTAACTATGTACATTTCCAAGAAAAAGCCACTTCCTTCGCTTTGGGAAACAACTACAAACTTCGAGCTGAAAAAAGCAAGTTTTGGAGAAATGTGGATCGTACAATAAGGCAGGTCTGCTTGGTTCTTCCGGTGAATGATTGTAAAGATTTAATAACAATATGTTTATGGCATTTACTATCTAACTGGGACGTTTTGGGACCTACTGGTGGGGATTGCTGTGGACATCGTACACACAGTGATACCCTGGTAAGAGCAAATTACGTTTAACCTTGTATCCAGCTAACTTAAATAGCTCACGTTACTGTATTGTGTGAACAGTTTGGACAGACCATAGCGCTGTGGAGATAAGTCTGGCGATGTGAGACTAATGGTCAAAATAATTATATATCGTAATAAAATAAGAATCGGGCCTTTAAAACAGTTATTTGGAAATATATACATGGTGAAAGTTGAAACTTACTTTAAATGTCTATATTAATTAACTATTATCCCACTAGCACCCAGCCAGAACCCAAACATCAGCTGATCTTTAGCTATTCCACCAAACAGACGGTGGACGACTATAACAGTCGGACTAAAGAAATATTTGAAACTAATCAGAAGGTGAATTTACTTGCCTCATCAATCGACTTCACAAGAGTTTTGACCTGCATTTCACCTGGTCTTCCATCAATCATTTGTCGCCGGATCTAGAAAATGTTTTTTTTTTTTTGTCACAAACATTTAATGAAAACATGTTAAGTAGGGACTTCAGCTACCTGGTAGGCACATTGTCCTGAGACAGATAGATGTTCACTGGCCCGGTAAGAACTTTGAACAACAGCAACAACAACAACAACAACAAGGAACAGAAAATGCTTGAAACCAGAAACCTTTCAGTTCCACTTTGCACTAAGTGCTCACCTCCTCTTTATTGCTGTCCTCCACCTCTGCATCCAGGAAGTCCAGCGTCACAGGCTCAGGGAGGTTTACCGGCTGAGAGGAGTAGAGCAAGAAAAATCCATTTACATTAAGATCAAAAGTAAAACAGGTATACCAGCATCATAATTATCTCAAGTATATATAAACAATCTGAATTTGAAACCCCAAAGGGCCTGTATTCTTAATGTGTCATCTCTTTCCTGCAACCCGAAATAAAACTGAAATAAAAAAAAAAAAATAAAAAAAAAAAGGTCAGCTAAATATACCTCACCTTTGGCTGAAGATTAGGGTGAAGGAGAAGATATCCATTTGGATCAATGGCAAATATGTATCCATTGGCTCCAAGCTGTTAAGGAAATAATAAAAACCAATGTGTGATGTGATGTGTCAGTCTATATTCCCCATCACAAGTATAAATAAAGAAACATATGACTAATAATGGTGTTAATGTGGTGCACATACATTGTACCGTGGTGTTAGTCGCTTTATCTCGTCTAGATGCACGTCAACTCCCATGACACCTAATATTAGCTGATTCTGCTCGGACAACACACATACAGAAGGTTAAAGGAAGAGTGTGACATTCTGTGAAATATGCTAATTTGCTTTCTTGCTTAAATTAGATGAGACGATTGATACCTCATATCTATCGGGTAAGAAATGACTGCACCTGGCCAAGAAATAGTCAAGATACGCACCTATCCCGCCATAACACCTAACAGTCGTATTTACACTTCAGTTTTTGTATGGGCTTAATCAAAAAAAGAGTAAAAGAATAAAGATAAAATAAGAAGAAGATCAAATGTTAAATGGTGAGCTAGAAAAGCTGGTTGGTGGATTTTGTTACCTAGGGACAGAGCAAGGCCAACCGTGGCCCCGTTTCCAGTTGTTATGCTAAATTAAGCTTACCCTCTCCTACCAGTAGCTTCATATTTACCATTCAGTCACGAAAGTTGTATTGGTTGTATGATTTTACACAACAGAACTAAATTCTACTTTTGAAAACAACAAAGTGACCATAACCTCCAACATGCAAACATAAAATACACTTAACCTTTCTTATAATAACTAGTTGTGTTACCTGTGAGTTTCCATCCATTGTGAGATTAAATACAGGCAAAGTCCCAGTTACTACCATGCCCAGACCCTGCAGTCCAAAGAAAAATTATATTTTTATAATGATATAGTCCCAAATTATATAAATATGATCGCATTTATTCAGCAGGAACAGTATGGTTAATGTATTAACTATACAGTATTTAATCACATACAGTACAGCTAACAAGGTCATGCAGTCTCACCAAAGCATCTTGATACACATTGGTCCACTGAACCTGTTTGGCATCGCTGCCTGCCAGAACCATGGGGCGACCCAGCACGTCGAGGTACTCCTGACAAAACAAAAGAGATATGTGACCGGATGCAGCTTTAAAACAACCAACAACATCAGTCCACAGGGAGAATGGGTCTGCAAACAAATGGGAGTAGATGTTTTTATAGAGTGAGTGAACACCACAAGGAGAATTCAAAACAGTGAACGGGGATCAGCTGTTTCAGAGTCACTAGACAAACCCACCTGGGTGTTAATCCTTATCGCACAGATGGAACGGATCTCAAAATAGTAACCTGGCAAGCAACAGAGAAAAAAGACAGAGAAAGAGGGAGAGAAAGAGCATGTGTGAGCAATGCTATCTGAAAAAACACAAGTGGTGTTCATAAATATTCCAGATTTTACTAGATGTTACTCGACCAGTGACTCAGCCACTTAACTCCCACAGATAGGAAGCTTAGGGAGGAATACCACTGAGCTTTAAAACTGTTGTATCTGTTTTGGCACGGTGAAGTCAAGAGTCTAAACTTGAAACCATATTAGAATCTACTTCATAAAAAATGATTTATGTTAAAGTTTTTTTTTCTTAAATAAGATCTTTCCAAATATAATTAGTTTAATATAATATATGAAAAAGAAAAGCAGCCAGACAAATAATGCCACTGGATGAAATTTGAAGCCCTTTCCCACTCTTGCTGGTGCAAATAATGAGGTCCGCCGTCGTCGTACGGTTAATCCTTGAATGTACAAAATTGTACGTAAAATCACGTACAAAAAGACTGACTTGAATGATTAAAAGCCGAGAACGACGAGATCTAAAAACATTACTCTGACACAGCTGAGGTTGAAAAACTGTGTGGCTTCTCGGATCCAGATTCCCTTTCTAATCTCCAATTAGCCCCCATACACAGGTGCGCAGGTGATGTAACAAACAAACCATAACAAAGACATACTGCACACACACTCAATACACACATGACAAACGTATATAGCCAAATTGGCCATTACAAGCACCATTATGAGTTCTCCTCATTGTCTGACAGTGTAGTAGTCAAGACCACCTAAATCAAGACCAAGTCATTACTGAGACCGAGACAATACCAAGACTTTGAGGGGTTAAGGCCGATTCAAGACCAACCCAAGACCAGTGGGAGTTCAACACTGCATGACATGATAACTGTGGAAAATGCTAACCATAGGCACTCCTCAAATTGATCTGAAATATCCACATTCCTATAATAAAACACTCACAGAAAACATATAGAATATACACAACTAGTTAATATGCGCAGATAATATTTGTTTTCCTTTAGTTGGAAATAAACCCCTTATGGTTTAGGAAGTCAAATTGTATTACAAAGGATTTGGCTGACATCTCCCAGACAGCCAGAGCTTCTTCTCCTGTCTCCCGCATTCACTTTCTTGGGATTGCATGTTAAGTGGTTGGGGAATGAGGGTTAACAGGTATACATTTCAAATTAGAAATGAGTCGAGTTATTGGTTGCATTTGAAGCAGGAAGTTTTACTGTCAATCACAGTCATGATGTTAACACATAAATCAAATGATACACAGGCAATTAAGGGATATCCCTGCAGTTGTGGTCTGGAAATAAAATCTAGAGTCCCGGTCTTGACACCAAGACAATTATGTCTGATCTGCACGAGTAAAAGGGATCTCTGAGTGAGCAAACAGAGCCTCATGACAACCAACACTGGTCTGCTTACAGATGTGAAAGGCAAACACATTAGCAAGATAAGTGCACCTTACATTAGGCTCAGTAATTTATTCATTTGTTCCTCTGTCTCAGCATTTATTAATAAATATACGGTAGATAACTCTTTTAAAGAATGGGGTAAGGCTTTTATAGCAATGAATTTAAAGACTATCTGCTTAGCTAAAAATACTTAGTTTACTGTTGATGCTTTACACAAAGTCCAACAACAATGACCCTGTTTGGACACAGGACAAGAAGGACTCTAAAATTAGGGCCTGTTTCTACCTGGATTTAACATCTATCCTGAGTGATCCGATAACAAGTGGACAGCTCTAGGTGTGTGTGTTTTCACCTGTCTGTAGAATGTGTCTCCAAATTTGTCCTCAGTGACCACTTATGATCCAAACTCACTTTCCTGCTCTGTGCGCAAATAAACACGTAGCCTACATAATTTCTGTTTGCATTTAGGCTGGTTGTGTGTGTTTATAATGCCAGTTGTAACTTTCTAGAGAAAAATTAAAAAGCGCTGTCGACTGTCTGTGTGCCTACCATAGACTGTACATAAAAGAGTGCCGACATGCATGTCTACTGATCGGCGGCAGGACCTGTGCAGAAGAATAAAGCTAAAATAGTTAGCTAAAAGTAATGAGCAAACTGTTCAAACTGTTAATTAAAAAATTGTTAAAACATCTAACTTCTTCCACTCCAAGTGGAACAAATTAATGCAAACTTGATCAAAGAAACCTAAACATTAACAATTAAACTGTATAAAAAATAGAGTAAGAATATCCAGTTTTATATAATTATTAGTTTCAAATAACATCCAGATTATAATCCGTTAATAACAACATATTTGAACCATGACGGGTGGTACCAATGAAGGGCTGTTGGGACAAAAAAAGGCTGGAAACCACTGATCTACAGTATGTGATATGTGGGAATAAAAAGGAAATCAGTGAATCCCACTAAAACTTCTGCTCACCTTTATTGGTGCATGCGATCCACTGTAAAGGTGTGACATCATAGTTGTGTTGACCCACAGAAAAGGTGAATACTCGAACCTTAGGAGGAACGAATGGAGAAAATTAAACATAGGATTTCAGAGGATGAGCATATACCAAATTGCAAAAATGCTGGTTGTAACTGAAAGGTTGTCAGCTTTGAAGAGATGATCAGAACAAACAAACCGTTTTGTTGGGCCAGTTGTACTGCATGAAAACATCCTGAGCTCTGTCCTCTCCTCCATCAGTGAACAGCATGATTATTTTATTGCAGTTGGCCCGAGGAACATTTGTCTTCTGGGGGAATGTAAGAGAGTCAACAGTAGGGTTGGTCAATACAGTCAAATAATAATGAGTGAGTGGAGGCATTAGTGTTGACATAATCCCAAATTGATGTAAGTAAATGTGTGACTTACATTTAACAGCTGGTTGAAAGCAAAATGAAATCCAGACTTGTAGTCAGTAGTGCCTTTAGCCTGCATCTGCTGCACTGCGTCCTTGAAGATCTTTTTGTTACGCACGTTAGCCTGGACGAGATGTTTAAAGCAGGGAACCACGGCCTCTGCCTTTTCGTTAAACTGAAACATAGCAGCAGACAGTTTGGGCCTAATATGTAAAGAATGAAGTGAAGGAAACAAGTAAACAAAGCTAGAGGGATGGGAAATGATAGCGTATCAGTGATGAAGAGTCAGAGTGTAGCAGAAACTAACCCTGGCCACGTTGACATAGTCATCATCAGACAAAGTGTCCAGCATTTCCATCACTGACGCTTTGATGAGTTTCAGAGTGAGTCCACTGACACTGCCGCTCCTAAGGAAACACACTATTGTCATCCCAACCACATGCTCACATACATACACAGGGATAAAGACACACACAAGTAACAACATAACTGTCCAATGTCTGCAAAATGATGCAGCTTTTTTTTGAGTTTAGCAAAGTATTTGCTCACACTGAAGAAGCACAATTGATGATCCCAGCTGCGGTTGATATGAATAAAGTGCTTCTAAATATTAGCACAACAAAAAGATCAGTGGTAAAATTGAAATATATTCTCATGATTATGGTAAACAAAGAATTAATGTAAAATATATTTTTGTGAACTTTTAAAGTCCTTTGATATGGATGCTTAAATATATTCTTTTTTAAAAAAAACTGAAATGTATATTTTAATAAGTTCTTTATAATGACCTGCTTTTTTAATTTAATTTGTTAATTTGGTTATTGATCCCCAGAGGGGAAATTACAATTTACAGTGTACACACGTTGTTAGTAATCACACACAGGCTTGAAATACACACACATGCTCAAGACCTATACATGCACTAATGGAGAAATGTCAGAGTGAGTGGGCTGCCAGCTGGACCAGCGCCCTGAGCGGTTGGGGGGGGGGGGGAAACGGTGCCTTGCTCAAGAGCCCCTGGCAGTGCCCAGTAGGGGAAGTGGCATCTCTCCAGCCACCAATCCCCCTCCGGTTTCCCAACCCAACTCCCTACGGACTGAGCCACTGCATCCCTCAATTCCAACGCAGCTTCTCTGCCTCTAAATGTCCGACCAAAGTCTTCAGTAGTGCTAAGAACTTTACACATGCTTCCTTAAGATTTTCAATCAGCATTAAAAAAAACTTTTCAGAGGCTATCTGTATGTCTTTCCTTCTCCCGTGTCTTGCAGTTCACAGATGAACACACTACATTTTTCCTAAACACAATTTGTAGCAGCATTGCTAAAATTGCAAGCACAAAAAAAACGTACTACAACCCCAGTGACAATATGACGGCAGCCTGGTGGTTAGCACTTCTGCCTCACAGCAAGAAGGTTTTGGTTCTGTTCTCCCCTGTTTGCATGGGTTTCCTTTGGGTGCTCTGTTTTTTTCCCCACCATAAAGACATGCATGCTAGGCAAGACTTTACAATTTGTACCAAAACTAAACTGTAAAAACGACAACTTGTTGCTGTTTTATGGGGGGGTTATGTGCCTGACTTTTTCTTAGCTGGGAACAGTGACTTCCTGGAGACTCTGCAGGCTAGCTGATTCCGCCTGTTCCTAGCTTGTTTCCCAAAAATTAAATTGTTTGTTTTGCCATTTCTCCACTTATAGACTACAAAACAACATCTTGTACAAATCATGTAGATTTTGTCTAAATCTTCCCCAACCTGACCTTTAGGTTGTTACACATGATAAGCAATATGATCTGCACTCTCAGCTGCTTTTAGTGCAGAGTCAGTGCCAGGTGCACTGTTTTTCCACTACAATTCCACAGTCTGGCTTCTCTCTTTCTCTCTCTCTCTCTAATGTTGCTGGCCTATAGGACCAGAAGCACCAAGAAGCTGCTCACTTATGAAATAACACTTCAGATGGTCTCTTCACTTCAATTTTGAGTGAGAAAGAAGTGCAAGGAAGGCTGAGGAAAACTTTCCAGATGGATTTCAAAACCAGTTAATTATTGAAACTGCAAAGTAAGAGACAGTTTTTTTTATTTATTTGCAGGTACATAGCAATAGTAGAAGCAACACACGTGTACTTTTTGCTAGTAAACCTACAGTATGCTACATTCACATGTAAGCCAATTAATGAACCAGGGAAACTTTTTTAAACGTAATTAATTACTTACACATCAACAAGAATGACCATATCTTTGGGGGATGAGGCTCCTTGGATGTACCTGTGACAAAGAAAAAGAGAGAATGCACTACGTCAAGCCTGTAAATCTACTGCACCTGCGATAGTCTGGCATGAAAAGATGTTTTAGGCAGCACTACAGTACCAGGGTCTCCTTCTGACGTCATACAAGTCGATTTTATCTGGGGCTTTCCAAGGTGAAGCTGAAAAAATTAAAAGATGTTTCCCTCATACTGTTTATGTAAATATGAGTTAGTCCTTGTTTAATCCATTTAAAATGTCCCTACACCCTTCATATTTAACATCATCAGGTTAGGAAGCACAGGGATGGTTGTTAAAAGCTACCTGGGTAGTAGCGAGTGACACCCGTTGCACTCCCAAACGCCTGCCACAGCAGTGACGGATCCTCCTGACTGTTCTCCATGAACACTTTCTCCAGCGCCTGTGTCCAGTTCAACTCATTCAAAATGACTGGAGCTGATGGGGAAAAGAGTTAAAGTTCTTAGATATGTTCTTTAAAATGTGTAAAATAAATCAAATTTAATAACAAGCATATGACATATTTTCATGCTGCTGAGTAATACATAATTTAATCAGAACTTCGCTTGCCTCCTTTATAAATATCTGTAGGAATCTGAACAGCTGTGTAGGAATAGTTGACGTTGTTTTTGAAGTTTGGATCATAAACAAACTCCAGCTTGATGTGTGAAGGATTTTCCACCTCTCCTTCTCCATCCATGGAATACTATGAGAACATCAGAAAGCATGCATGTCACATTAACCTTCATTCACTTTTCACCAGCATTATAGTGATTACTGTGACTGCATTTTGCCAATTTTTTTAAGTCTATTTATTTAAACCAGACACATCTAATCATCGTGCTTCTGTGAAATGGCCTCAGTAAATACAAACAAAGCAGACAAATCTGTTCCTTTGTCCTATACTCACATAATCCAGCTCAGCCTTGGAGTCATAATAAGCCATGTCAAGCTCCTAGGAGAAAACAGACGCAGATATGAGGAGGCTGCAATGTTGGCAACCATGAAACAACATGAGGACTAGAAGTCATACGTACAGTACATTCATACAGGTCAAGTCAACCTCCAGACACATGGAAGCTACTTAAATAAGGTTGCAAATAAAGATTGTTTTGATGAATCAGCGGCACAAAACGGCATTGTTGTACTTTAATGTATCTGCCTTTCTCTCATGAATGTAATGCACATCTTCTTTTAGGACAAGCCAGGCTGTTTACAAAGAGTAAACAAAAACAAGTCATTTAAATAGTTGCAGTCAAATTCTATGATGGACTTAAGGAATGTAGAAGGTTTTGCTTACAAAAGTCCAGTTGCAAAATGCATTTTATTCTAATTCTAATTCTAAAAGGTGTGATGTGATAGTTCATTACAGCATAGTTACACATCAAATCAGTGAAATCTGTGACTTTATTCTTTAAAACAGAGACTATGAGCTCATAACCTATAAGTAACATACATTAGGCTTCTAATCACAATAAAGTAATGAAATTACGTGGATGACCATAGCAACACTCAAATAGGAGTTAAAACCATGCATTATCGTTTAAGGTCTAGTGCTGATTGACAGTTAATGCGTAAACCTCACATAAATGATGGGACTGACAAGGTCAATTTGAAGGAATTAAGGAATTGTTCCAACTGTAAAATGGCAACACTCATGATAAATGTCCATCAAAAGTTACTACAAAATAAGTTATATAATAATAGGTTCAAACTAAGTATTTAAAAATGTTTGGTTTACTATTCTATAAACCAAAACAACTCAAATCCTTGCATTTGTGAAGCTGTAACCACCAAATGTTTGCTATTGTTTCCTGCTCACTACTGTGACATTATGTGTGGACAGGCTGTAAGGCTTGGGTAGGACATTGCCATCTGTGAGTCTTAGTTTTTTGAAGAGACCGTACATACTTAATAACCATGCCATCTACTGATATGCTCATATTTTTGGACTGTTCTGATTACCAAATATTATCTCTGAAGAGTGCCTTAGCTTATATTACATT
This sequence comes from Etheostoma cragini, assembly GCF_013103735.1. Taxonomy (NCBI): domain Eukaryota; kingdom Metazoa; phylum Chordata; class Actinopteri; order Perciformes; family Percidae; genus Etheostoma; species Etheostoma cragini. The sequence goes on along the minus strand of NC_048410.1, from coordinate 15,173,553 downwards.
TCAACTAAATATACCAAGTCTTTCTCTGTCAGCTGTTTGTCTTCTTGCTGTTAGTAATATGAATCTCCCATCCTCAGAGGAGTACAGCGCTTAAAACATCTAGCCATTATCAGCCTGTGTTTTTATAAGACAGTCCAGAGAAGTGACATTGCTCATCGTCCATGTTAACTCCTCCTGATAGCTCAGCTTCTTTAGACCTTATCCTGTTAGCAGTGTTTTAATCCTTTATCACCTGTTGATAAAGAACAATTTGGGGGCAGGAATCTTTTGCAATCTCCGATTGCTTGAATCCAAATTACTCTTGATGTAATGAAAAGAAAGGGAGATGCTGACCCTTACTGCATTGCCAAACCACTGACTCCTGTCTTGTTCCCCACTGAGCTGCAAATAAAACATTACTGACGGTTGAGCTTACTATTCTTGATTATAATCATTGTATGACTTACAGAAAAGAGCAGAAAAAGGTTTGTGAGTATTTGCAGTTTTTTGTTTATTTATTTAAGCTAACTGAAATAGCTGGAAGCACTTTACAATCCTCTTTCTGTACAAAATAACAAAGTAAAAGTTTAATCTACTGACCAACATCACTGGTTAAATGTTTTTTTTGTAATACAACTAATGGTTTATTTATTCTGAGATAAGAATTGCAGGGAAATATTTATACTTATATTTCGTAGATCCTTTTTGGAATCAGCTTTTCTCTCATCATAAAAAACCTTTACTCTGGAATGTAACAGCTTAAAGTTAGATGAGAAGATCAATACAGCTCCAGCCATAAAAATGGTTAGCTAAGCGAAGCGTAAGGACTGAAAGCAGCTAAGCCGGCTCCGTCCAAAGGAAACAAAACAACAATGGTTTTATGGTGCGTTAAATGCAGGACTATTTCTTGGTCATGTGCAGTGACTTTTGTAATATGGTGTAATATGTTAAGTGAACTTTTAGGGGTGCTAGTAAACAACTGTTGTTACCTATGAACAGAGCCAGGCTAGCGGTTTCCAGTCCTGATGCTAAACTACACTAACCGGCTACTGTAGTTTCAAATTTTGCAGAAAGGCATGAGAATGCTATCCATCTTCTTCAGCTAGAAAAACATTTATAAAAGATTTTAGGTTGATATTCATACTGTACCTACTGGACACTGATCATATCAAGGAGATACTGAAAAAGGTGGGAAATCAATCTTAAAGCTGGTGGTGTACTTTGGAAAATGGTTGACTGTTGAAATTTCTCAACATTTTTAAGACATGAGCTAAAATTTGCAAAACCATGTGTCTTCTAAAATGACAGAAGGATTCAGCGCCTCAAAAAAGCATGTGAGAGGCTATGTGAGAGGATGGGGGTAACCGCATCTTATTTTGTTGGCCAAACGAAGCCGACCAAGTGGAAAAGTGGAATGTCAATGTGTTTAGGGCTCACTAGAACTCAGTCATCTGTTTCACCCAGCTGAGTGCTCAGGGATCTGCTCAGATGACTGGTGTAAATGTTCTGTTTTTTTTAAGTTGTCCCAACGCTCAGAGACATCAGACCCATCTGGTTTGAATTTATATAATTGGTTAAATTTGAGTGCGTAGCGTTTCCACTATGTGAGGAAATTAAGAAAATGAAAAAATTATGAAAATTATGAGGAAAAAAATCACAGAAAATATGGAATATGGAAGTTATTGGGTTTGCATATATGAGAAAAAGAATTATCAAGGGTTGTTGATAATACTGATCAAGTACAGCATTGTGCTGTGTATCAAAGGCTCTCAATAATGCCAACTAGAGTACATGTAATATAAATTGCCACTCAGATCCAAATTTACAAATGCATTATTTTAATGATAAATGTGTTATTTAAGAGTTTACCTTGATTCCATCGCGCCACTGATGCTCTCGCTGGAGCCGCTCTGCTTCACTGGCTAACCTCTACATGTTGAAAACAGAGAAAAACTCACATTAGAGGAGCAACAATAACAAATCTGATTTATCTAATCAAAGAAGAAGGAACACTGTGAAGCATGGTGCTGAGGGTAAGACAGAACTGGGTTTACTGTCTTCTTTAATAAGTTAACCCTACACTTTGTGCTACAGGAGAGCTCAGACAATATCAGGGATGCTGTCAATAAATTACTTTTCTATCAATGCTTTTTATTCTAAATTTGCAAACCCTAGAGCCAGTAGATGATTTGTTCAATTTTAACAGAGTCGTTCATCTGCAACTAGTGAACCGCCCCATGAACGACTCTTGGTTCTGTATTTATTAATAACATTAGCTACATAGGTTAAAGAATATTATAGATCCAAGACCAAATTGACATAAAGGAGGGAGAAAAAGTCACAAATACAAAGCTGTTTGCTACTTCAGCACCACGGACAGTGCCATGGTTTTATCACTACACAGAGTTACTGATGTTGCAGAGCCATAGATTCTATCTTGCACAAATCTCAGCCAAGGGGCATGGCATGATAAAAATAACTTGGAAATTAAATTAGCAGAAAAAAACCTTTACAGTTAAAAACAGATTCAATAGCAATAGTCAGTTGTCATATTTTTCAGAAACATGTGCTTACATCGAGTGCTTTGCGCTTCTTAGCCAGGAGTTTCTCTATATCTGAGGCCGCCTTCTCCACAATCTTCCGAGGTTGATTCTTCACCAGACTAAACCGTCGTCTTTCTTCATTGTATATCTGTACATTTTTAATGAAATTAAGTGAAAAGGGTAAGAGCAATAACAAAAACAGTCATTCTATTAAGTTTATTTTCTGCTGACCTAATGTCCTGCTATTGACTATATGCAACCTTTGATAAGATTTCCAAGCTGACTTAAAATCAATCTGTGTTAAAAACTAGTGCAGTTGATTGTTATGGCCCTTATCAGTGTGGTGTTATTTTAAAATAATAATAAAAGTCTCCATTTTGTAAAACTAAAGAAACACACTTAAAGAAACAGGGGGTGGGAAGTTTAAAGCTCAGTAGCTTATTAATAATAATAATAATAATAATTCTAATCTTATGTATTTGCACAATCAAATCCTTTTCTTATTCAAATTGTTTATTCAAATACTGGACACAGGGGACCAAACAAGTGTGTTCAATCCAAATCTAAATATGCTAAATATGGATCCTTTCATGTAATCTATTCAAACACACACAATGTCTGTTGTCTTTGAACATAGTTTTCACAAAAGAATCACATTGCTGGAATTATATATCAAAATTACACAGACACCATGCAGCATTTATTCTCTAAGTCATGAAAAAAATCTACTAATAATATTCTTTTACATACAAGAACAGGATGGTTAGTAACAGAACAATGAATGCAATTGCCCTTGAAAGCAGGGCATGGAGCATTCAAAAAAAAAAAAAAACTTATTTCAAAAAACAACCTATTTTGTGTGACTGCTACATGTTATTTAACTTGGTGTGAAAAAAATACAATCACTTAAAGCTGTTAACTGTGGCTTTCAACATTAAAAATTACAATGCAGAGACATAGTGTGAGTCCAACATGTTTTGTGTAGGATTTGTTTACAGGATAATTATAATGGTTTAAAGCACATTAAAAAAGCATGCAGAGCTAGACCGTTGATAGTGAGACACGGTTTTCTCAAGTAGCCTAACAATAATTTCCAGTGAAGTTGAAGATTGAGGTTTATTTTATTTCTCATCTCTCATCTCACCTCAAAGATGACAAATATTGCTGGGACGCTTATGGTCTATTTAAACCATAAAACTCAAAAAATCTATTTTAATGTAAGCAATGTAAATAACGGCTTACCCTCTTCATTACATTCTGACTTGGGAATAAAGTTTACAGATTCACCCAGATTCTGCTCTTTATGCTCTTCTCCAGAGGACCTGAAGTTAAATTAGACCACACATGGAAACACATAAAAGTATTTCTTTTGAAATGTGGCCTTTCAACATACTTGCAAAGTATTCCTTTTTTATTTTTTACACCAAGGTCACCCCTTTTTGGGTCATCAGCAGACATCTAGGAATGAAACTAAGTTGTGTTAGCAAATATCTTAGAATCTATTTTGTTTCAAACTAATTTCTACTTTGTTAGAGAAAGTTTGATGAAGAGAAAGTTCTGCAACTTTTGGCATAAAATATTGCCTGTTTGCACATGCTCAGAACACATCTATTAACTAACAGGAGCACAACGGGGAACTTTCATAGCTTTAGTTGGTAGTTGCCCACATTCACACCTTTATAAAAAAAAATAACACCTTTAATTACATGGTTTTCCTGCAATATCTAACTGCACACATGTTGTCTTTAGCTGTGTGCTATTACACAGAAATCATGGTGACTAGTAGTTCAAGAGGCTCATCATTATCATCAGATATGCAGGGGACAAGATACCTACAGTTTCTTGCTAAAAGCTTCACTGTCTGGTTTTAGACCATCAGACTCTCTACCTCATGAGAAAAGATGAAGACAAACAGGGATCTGAATGAATATATTTGGCAAACCTGCTGTATGTCAGCCCTCTCCTTATAAATGCACCTCACCAAATAAACTTCAAGACTTCCCTCATGCCAGATGCTTTATTGACACAAGACACACAGCTGAGAACATGCATTTATGTAATGAACTTGATGTTTCTGTAAACTGGTTGCTGTCTGGGAAGAACTAGGACCAGTGTAGAATATATTAAGAATCAAGACGTACTACTGACTAGCTAAAACCTTTAGCAAACCAGCAAGGTTGTTGGTTAGTCTGTCTCTTGATCCTACAAACTCCTGATTTTTTTATCTGGCCCAACCAGTAGGGGGACATGTGTATTACCATGTACTGCCATAGACTTTTTTTCAACTCTATGGTATTATCCAGGGAAATATCTCAACATCTACTGGATAGGTTGCCATGGAATTTGTTAAAGACATTCATGGTTACCATAGGGAAAAGCCTACTGACTTTTCCTCCAATGCCATCATGTGGCTGACGTTTGTAGTTTTGAGTGAAAAGTCTTGACAATTGGGTGGACTGCGATGTAATTTGTTACACATATCCACTTTCCCCCTAAGATAAATTGCAATTACTTGGTGATTCCCTGACTTTTCATGTAGTATCATCATTTATAACCTAACACATGCAAAACTAATGACATTCCCATCATCCTCAGCTATACTTTGTCTTAGACTAGTTATCACATAATAACTGGTTAAACTAAGATGGTCAACAGGGCAAACATTATACCAGCCTAGCATCCGCATGTTAGCATGCAGACACTAACAACACATTTCACCCAACCTCCAGATAATCATGTTAGCTTTCTTTAGAATAAAAAACTGCCAAATTGCAGCCAAGCAGTCTAAGTGGTTAAAAAAAAAAACTGATTTAGAGCAGAGCTTTGTTAGAAAGGTCATCAATCTGAAAATGAAAAATCTGGTATTTTTATTGGTTAAGGAATTGAAAATGACATTTCATTTAAATTACAAGCATTTCCTCGACAAGAGAAGATTGAACTAAGCTTTCCGGGCAAAGAGGAACAATTTCGTTAACAGATCCAGATTGTTTCTGGAGCATGGAGGGATTAATGAGGACTCAATGAACAAGTGAGTCTCACATCAAGGCATTACTGCAGGCTGCAGGCGGACCATCTGCTCTGCTGTGACACAAACAGATAGGACACGTGCCACTGCTCTCTGCTGAGGGAACGCCCCCACACATCTTCACCGAGCAGTCTCTCTTGCCCCCTATAGATGATCTTTGGTCCTGTTTTTTGGCATTTGCTTTCTTAGGGACAACCCCTTATTCCCAGCCACCTGTTAGAGCAGGGATGTAAAATAACCTTGATAACCTATTGGACATGATGGGTAAATGGTGGATATTATAATGAATTTAAATTTGCAATGGATTTCCAACAGGGCCTGAAGGTAACCTTTTTGAAGACCAGCCACTGTGGCAGGTTGATTTAAAAATCCTTTACCAGCCAGTTTTTTTGCCTCATAAAAAGGTGAAAAACAGGAATCCCATGAACGTTCCAAAACTGCTTTTATAGACATCAGTGACTTTACCGCAGCGGTCTCCTTTGGAAACGCAGTCTTTCATAGTTTCCAACTTATCGTGTGTAGGTGGCTTTTTGATGACTTGTGGTCCATAATGGCATCTAATTTTAAGTTTTTAGTCTTGATTACAAAAGGATTTGACTTTGCTTTCTCTGAGCCATATACGCGCACGGCAGTTTCTGCAGTACATTTGTTCTGCACTGCTGTCATTAATCAGCCCTTCACGAAAGCTAAAATCCAACGAAATGACGAACTTCGTTGTATGTAAAAGAACAATAATTGACTTAAAGAATCACTCAATTCTCATCTACAACCTGCCAAAGTGGCAGGTAGATTGATAATGTTACCCACCAATTGCTAAATTCACCTGCATTTGGCAGGTGGTTGGGTGTTAATTTCCGGCCGTGATTTCCAACGTGACAATGTTTACATGCACGCAAGAAACCAAATCACTGTGAAAAATCAGGAAAACAGCAAATTGGACATTTACATGAAGTGCAATAGTCGGTGCATTAGATAAGTATAAGTCTGGATCAACAGAAGTACATTTCCAAGATAAAGTCTGACATCTGGCACGCTGAATGTTACCTTCTCCTCTCTGTGCATTGTTCTCAAAATCCCTTCTACTAGCAAGCTACATGTTGAAAGTGGCAATTTTTTAAGAAAATTTGGATTGTGCAAAAAGGCAGGCCTACTTAATGCTTTAGTGCGTAACTTTTTTGTAATGATGAACTTCCATTTCATTCAAGCCGTTATCCAACGACTTGCTGCAAAGCTTATTATGATTATGAGCTCCACAAAACTCTCTATATTTCTCAGCGTGGTTATGTTTCAAAATTGGTGTATATTGGAAACTTTTGCTTGCAGAAAGATGAGTAAAGATAATAACCTTTTTTTGAAGATTCATCATGTTTTTTAATCCTGTGTTCTCCTAGTCTACTAGCAACTGCATGGAGGAGGGGTGGGGGTGAAATGCCATCACTAAAGGCTTGTGTCATGTGGATGCGCTGACAGAATTGTTGTCATTACTTCAAATTTCTCATGGGGGGGACAAGACTACGCACTACAGCTTTAAACGATTAATTGATTATCAAAATAGTTTCTGATTTATTTTCTGTGGATCGACTTATCTAATAATCAACACGTTGTTTCAGCTCAAATTTATTTTCTACACAACAATTCTTAAACCATTTAGAGTGTGTGAGTTTGATGAAAGATATCGGTGCATTTAAACAAAGTAATACAACCATTAATATAAGTGTGAATTGTTCCACTAGTAAAAGATAACAGACATTACATGCTTATGGAAGACTTACATTAGTATGCATGAATGTAGGTGTTTTTAAGCTCATGACTTCATGAAAAATTACACTAGATATTCTAAATTCAACCAGTGTAGGCGTATGTTCAGGTAGCTCTTTGGATTTGTATGAATTGTGCAATGTGGGAAAGATTGCACGCAATGCACAAAATTTAACTACGACCTTATGAATGAAATGAAAACTGATGACTTTAAAAGCTATCAGAGTTTTATGAAAAAGAAAAACATTGTGTTTTTGGCTGCTTATATCTCTGCAGGGAGTCAGGAAAAAAGAAACAAAGGGTTTTTTGAAAGGCAGACTGTAATTTTTATTGATTTATTCACCTGCAGTATTTAGCTATAGCTCCTAAACTTAGTAGATTTAAAACCACATTGCCCACTTGGTACATTTCTTGTGTTCATGCAGCACTATGATGAGATGGACCGGTGTACTATAAAAAGAAGGCTACACACTCACCCCTTTCAACTGCTGAGCTCCAGTGATGTGCTGAAAGACTCTGTCAATCTCCTGTTCAATACGCTTGGCCCAGTGCGTTATCCTGTGGACAAACAACACAGGCTGACTGTCACACAACACAAACTAATTAAACAGATAGAGAGAGAGAGAGTGTGTGTGTGTCTACGTGTGTGTGTGTATGTCTCACAGAGGTAAGCAGCATGAATATGAGCAGAAGTTTTTTGGTACAAAGAATAACAGATTTGATTATGTTTATTTTAATTAAAAGTGAAGTTAATTTTCAGTGTTGGCCTTACAAAAATTGCAATTCTGCTTTAACTTTCCCTACAGTCTATTAGCAGTAATGCCATTACTACCATGTGTGTGTGTGTGTGTGTGTGTGTGTGTGTGTGTGTGTATCTCACAGAGTTAAGCAGTGATGTTGTGACAAAAAAAGCCATTACCTGTGCATGGATTAAAACACAAATTATAAAAACGTGCATCATTTAACAAAAACTAAAACACATTAATATCTCTACTAAATATTGTTTCAAGATGCACAAATTGAATAAAAAGGTGCCTTCACACTACATCCAACACCATTAATAAGGGCATGCAAGTTCCATGCCTGAGAATGTTATACCTTGGGAAAGCAACTCTTTTCTACTCTTATATCTTTTCAAGAAAACAAAAAAATAATGATTACACAGATTAACTAAACAACAGCAGAATAAGAGTAAAATCTCAGACTGTGGTCGAGATTAAGCCTTGAAATTTTGGCAATGCTAACTAATCAATTTGTTGACTCATCATAATTCTGTGAAAGGATATTTCAGGAGCAAAGAAAAATACAATTTGCTACATCATTATTACATAAAGCACATAAACAGCTTTTAAAACCTGCTGCAACCACATAGAACACTTGAGGCAACTGGAATTACCTACAAAGTCCCTAAAATAGAGCAACAAATGAGGCAGGATAAACAAAATATGTGCTGAAAGTGTTAGGTAACAGATAACGGAGGCAAATTCAATGAAGGAGAGGTTGATGTGTGGCTCTAGAGCTGAGTAATCTAACAGGCTCTGGCACTACAAATTACAGTTGAAAATGTTTAACATAAATATGTAGTACATCGATATTCATGAAGAGCAGCGACTGTCTCTCTTATTGGACAACCTTGGAAAACATCAAGTCTGTTGCAAGGAATCTTGGCTTGAGGTATATTTTACATGCTTATATCTCATCACGCCTGGATTATTGCAACATCATTTTTACTGGTTTGAACCGCTGCCCAGTATTTTTTTGAATAGATTTTACTGATCACTTTTAAGGCTCTTTGTGGCCTTGCACTAGGAGTGTGTAAAAATATGTATTCATATTCACTTTCAAGCTCTACCGATTTAAAATTGAAATACATGAATTGATTCCAAAACTGCATTCACTGATTCATGTTTTTATTTTTTCATTTTTTGTGAAGTACTTTGTGAAATGGAATATGAAAATAACGATGAAAACGATTATCTTTATTATTGTCAGAAACCTTAGGAATATGGCTTGGAGCTGAGTTGATCTTTAGACAATGAACTGCAGTAAAATGTAGGTTCTGTTGGAATTTGAGTCTTTGAGTCCATCTTATGATGTGGCTTAAATCCTCCCACAAGTTCATTAGATTTTATGTCAAGTGTTTGTCATTTATATTTTGTTGCGGTGACATGGAGCCATTTAGCCAGAACCAGATTCTATACAATTCTGTCTTGTGATTAGTTACCTTATTGGGCTTTAAAAGTCTATTTAAAATCTATTTTCTCTAAAAATATATATTCAAAATGCTTAAAACTTGTTATAACTACAATAGGTTTTCAACACTCACTAACATATCCTTTTAAATATATGTAGCGAACATGTTGGCAAACAGTTGCTTATTTACGCATCCAATAGTTCTGAGTCGTGTTTCACGTTCTTTTAACCCGGGTTTTGGTCTCTGCCGGGTCTTGGTCTCTGAGGTAAATATGTGGCTTTTTTTCTCTCGAAACAGCTGCCTCCTGCCCCTGAAAAAAAACACTAGCCGAGCAAAAAAACAGTAAAGATGTGATCCAAACAGCTAAATAATGATTAAAGCTGACTAGAAAGCACCAGAAAGCCAAGCTGCAGCTTCAGGTGATAATTCACTGTAGGTTCATGCAACCCCTGTTATTTGATACGTTGTTATTATAAAACTATAATTTATAGCAGCTTTATCATATCTTTGTACTACTTTTTAACCCTAGTACCCAGAACTACACATTTCGTACAAATTCGTCCATTGACTTTTAAAGGTAACATGTAGAAGGTTCAGAGTTCAAAGTTAGCCCCTTCTCCCCGGCTTAGAGAGAAAGAGAGCAGCGGTGGTCGAGCGAGCTAGAGACTGAATGAAGAGAGTAAGCTCAGAACAAGCTGTGAATAAGAGGAATACAATTTTATTTTCAGATTTTTTTAATGGCAGATACCTTCTAAGGCACAAATAAACACACCTCGGCGGAAAGGTGTGGCATTACCGGATTTTGTGTAAATGCAAACCTTTATCCCGTCTGTTTCCGTGTGTGTCGGTTAAACTTGTGCATCGGTGTGAGACACTAAGAGGCGTGACAAAGTGGCCGTAGCTGGGGATGAGAACGGGCTGCACAACCTGAACGCTGTTATTGGCTTGGGGTTACACACCCACGTGGGGCCCCTGTAGATAAAGACACCACCACACACTTTTAGAAGGTCAGTGATGATTGAGAAGAATTATTGTTGTATTAATCTTTACACTGTTTTCTTAGTAAAACACTGCATACTATACCTTTAATTGAGCGGGGGTTTTAAATATGCACATGCCCATGCGTGTGCATGGATTTTGTGCTCAGTAGAGAGGTCAATTCAAGGTCGTCATTTTTTGTTGGTATATTTATTATGACAATAAAACAAATTATTAAATTCTGTTGTTTTCATTTTTTGTTTTTTAACGGAAAGCAAAAGGTCTTCACCCAGCTATACTGCAGACTCCTTACTAGATATTAATCCTATCCTTTTATCCTTGATTTTGTCTTAACAGTATTACAGCGTTTTCTAACATGTGCTTTATTTTTTTAATTCTCCACACTGGGCTTGTAAATCTGCGTAGTTGTGTTGCAACAGTGATATCAACAACAACCACTGCACCTGTCGATGGAGGACTGCCAGCACCAACACAGATTCTTTTAGTGAACTAATGTTAAAAAAGAAAGCTTTACTGGCTGATAAAAGCCAGGCTATTCAACAGCAGTATCACAGCCCTCGACAGTATCAGCATTCCTACCAATACCTCTGTTAAATGTCAACTCCAACACAGAAATCACACCCAGCATTAACTGCACACCAGAACCACCAATGACAAGCACATGTGGTTCTAGCCACTAATTCCCTCCCAGCCCATGAAAAGTAAATTAATAGGGGTTCTTTTGCAAAAGTAGGATGAGGAGAAGGAAAAAGAAGAAGCATTTGAAGAGAATGTGTATTTTGCTTTGGGATTCTTTTACCTAGACCTGCAAGGCAACATGCCCAGAAAACTAAATTAGCCTTGTTTAATGTGTACAGACTTGGTATCTCCTTTAGAAACCCAATCTCTTTCCTCCATGACCAATTTCATTATGTTTAAGAGGACAGAGTGAAACATTAAACAAAAAGGTGGCCTAAAACAAACATAAGATGAATCTTCAGAAGGTAACAGCATCATTACATTGTCAGGTAGACATTTGTAGAGGAAGTTTTTCTTCTTGTTTTGATGAGACAGCACATATGATTTTCCAAGAGAGCCATACTGCTATTGATCAACAAGCTTACGGAATTTACTTAACTCTGCTGGTGACCAGTGCCTGAGGCAAGGGCTCTAAATGATCACTGGTTAAACACAAGCTGAGGTCAGACGGCAATGGAACAAAGCAAACAACAGACGGCTGTATTGTATTGAGGAAGTGAGTAGAAATCAACATGCGCATCACTTGCTTTTTCTCCTTTGTGGTGCAAGGAATTAATTCCCCCAAAGATCTCGCACACTTGTCACCTGCATCGTTTTGGTCACAAGGAACTTTCCTCAAGACATGAATGCAGAGGTGTATTATATTAAGGCTCACACAATTTGGTCCAGTGTTTCTCTGCACTTTGGAAATCTCCCTCCAGAGCCACAGAGACATTAAATAACTGTTTTCATGCAGGCTGAGATGTACTGCTCACAAATAGTGCCAATTTTAAGTAAATGTTTTAGCTGTAAGGTGGTAGTACAGCAGCTGTTTTCCGCCATCTTTAGGCAGAGTGCAGTGCTCATTAATGCCGGAGGCAATTCACATTTTCACCACTGATTCAAACATTTGTGTAGAATACTTGTTTGATAAATAGGCTAGCGCACTAATTAATAACTAACAGTATCCAACAACCAAGTCAAACAACCGGTCACTGCCTTTATGAACCCATATGTTAAAGTAATTCTTACAGCTGGGTTATGCACATACACATTTGTGCAGGGCTGGGGGGACATGTTGCCATGCCAACGTTGCAACAAAGGTTTCCTAAATTCCATGAATATAAATTTGATGTCAGCTTAGAGTTTTGTGTGGATTTGGACTTGTATACCTTTTATTCCACTTTGTTTGAACAGCAAAGTGAAGAGGCCACATTCACCTGTCCGGAGTTGGCTGGTGAATGTGATGGGCGTAGAGATACACCAGGACCCTTTCTGTGGATCTATTGATTGCGTTGAAATACTTTTTGGTGTCATTGGAATATGGCAAAATACGGATCCTTTTTTGTAACGTTTTATGGTGTGATTGCGATTTGTTTCTGCGTTTGAAGAGGCATCTCAACAGACTGTAGGTCAAACCCTGATTGTTCACTGTCAGGCTACATTTTAAGGGAATTTAAGTGTCGGAGCATTCCACCCACCGTCTGTCTATTGTAAGACAGCCATGCAGCGATTTGATTTCAATGGGCGAATTGTTACAATGTAATTTAAAATCTTCTTTTAAAAATAAACACTTTTGTTTTGTTCACATGTGATTGTGCTGTGTTACTCAAGTGGTAGAACAGGTCTCAGTTGCTACAGTGACGCTTTTTGTTTTTTTTGCCCCATGGCTCGGATGTCAAACTCCGCTTATGGTTAGGCAGTTTGTTAATGGCGTTGTTGGGCAAAACTTCCATAATAATCATTCAGCATATTGTAATTCAAGTGGTTTGAGAGGAAACTATACTTTTTCATCTCCTTCTTGGCTCATTTTTCAGGCTTTTGAAAATCCAGCCCATGACGGGAGACTTGGCCAATTACAGGTCATTTCAGAGTTGTTCTAGAGAGTTGAGACGCACGTTAGCCTTTAGCCTAACATTGCCTCATTTGCCATGCTTAGCTTTCCTTTCACACCACCTCAGGTGTCTTCTCGTTTGGATGGCAGCAGTAGGTGCTACCGGGGGCTTCGGCCTCTGGTCCTGGTTTTAGGCTGCTGTCATCCAAACAAGAAGACACCAGAGGCAATGTGTAGTTTAGCCTTCTGCTATAGTCGTAGACAGAGAGAGAGCTGCAGGAGAAAGAGATCTAACTCTACTTTAAATTTACTTTACATGTTTTGTATTCTGCCTCCCTCAGCTAAATATATCATTTGACTGAGTGTCTTCCACTCTAATGCGCCTTAAACTTCACTCTAACAGCCACACAACCAGAGTCGGTGGAGCACTGCATGGGGAAAAAACGGCCAGTACACAATGTCAGCAACACAACGTAAAAGCATGCAGTGGTGGAATGGGGGGATGGCTTCTGGGGCATAGTAAAACAAAAATAGGTTTCAAGATTATAAATCCTGTTGATGCCGAATTCCTACCCTACCTATGTTATGCAACTTAAAAGTGGTAACATCAATTTTGCCTCTATTTATGTGTTCTCGTTTTAGAATGATGAAGACAGATCTAGATATTTATGATTATTTTTTACCTTGGAAACTATCATGTTTTTTACTAAACTATCTACAGGTTTTCAAATAGTAGATGTATATAGTGCATATTGCTGCACTGTGAGCATGGTTGGATGCCCCCTGGACCTCTCCAAGTCCTGGATGTTTACAACATCTGGTGCTGCTCCTGATAGTACGTGCTCTTTATGTGTTCTTCCTTGTGTTCTCAGTCATAAACAGCATATTACACAAAACTGCAATTTCAAAGCAGCACATACACAATCCTACACAATAAGAACAAAAGCAACATAATGGAGTGTAAGAAGAACAGTGTCTTTCATAGTCAGTGCATCAATGCCATGTTGAGCCACATGCTATTAGCCACAGGAAACAGAATTGCTTAAGCAAAAAATACTTTAAAGACTCCGTGTGTGCCCAGAATTTGCCACCCTATTCTAGAGAGACCAGGAGGACCATTGAATAACGGCAGTCTCAATATCTTAATAAAGATTCCTATTCCTGCATGTTCCTCCTGCTTTACTTCACTTGTTCAACCTTCACTCAACTGGATTCATTCCCGACATGCAATCCTGCTGTTCAGCCTGGCCAAATGGATTACGGAAGATTTTGTGGAGAGGGAAACATTTAGTTGAGCGCAAAATTAGTTTGAACCAGAAAATAGATCTCAATATCCAGAAAATGGCCCTGGATCCTGTAAGCGCTCGAGAGTCTATGTATTATTAGTCAGAAAGCCCACAGCAGAGTTCACAAGAAAACATTGCAGATTCAAGTCTTGTTGGGGTTGCTTCTAGTGCCACAAATCTCGGCTCAACTGTCCAAATCCACAGAAAAACAATCTTCACAATGAGGCACTTATATTTGACTATTATTTGTTTACCAGCTTTCTGATTGTTTTATGGGCTGAACATAAGATAACCTTTATACCTGATGGTGAATAGACATCCCTTGGAATGCATGCTTGAGTTTCAGGTAGTCATGTGCCAAGTTAAAGGAGTGGTGTGAAAAACTAAAATTACAGTATTCAATTTTATTTTATTATTTTATTTGTTGCATGTCACACTGTATGAGATGGTTTTGAGGCATGTCAAATTAATGTCCGGTGACTCGTTACACTGATTTAATTTGTTTTAAATAATATGCAAGTAGAGTAGCTGATCATCAACTCACATCATCTATTTGCACTGGTCATGTTTTAAAAAGGCAGGAAAAGTAAGTTTTACTTTACATAGAGCGCTTACATTGTTGCATTGGCCAGCCTATTCTACATCATTTTATGGCATATTTTAATTGCTGAGTTTGTAGATGTGGTTTATAGCAGCAAGTCACTTCATTAAGAATTTAGTCCTACATTTCTGACATTATCAGCAATTTTGGTTGCCAATTTTTTATTTTTTTTATAAAAGACCAGAGTCATGAAACGTATTGAATCCCAAATTAGTTTAAATACCCTTGCAAAGTGTTGTAAAAATCCTATTCCGTGAATAAATCAGGTGGGCTACATGACTGTAACCCACAGAACTGCAGCTTTCATCTTGTGAGTCAGTGCAGCTGAAGTCCAATCCTAAGTTTCTTACTATGTGCTCCATTTCCTCTACTCTCAAGCCCTGTAGGATGTCAGACAACTCTATCGCAGTGCTGCGAAGATGCGGCTGAACAGCAGAGCACACTTGTGTCTCTACTCTGTTACCTGCTTTAGTCACACACCCCTGGGATATGAAAGAGAGAAGCGCTATATGATGTGACCCATATTCACTTATGGCAGAGAGAGCGAGAGGTTGAGATGTTAAGAGTGTGGGGCAGCAGAGCATTAGTTGGAGAATAAGAAGCAGAGAATGGATACATTTACAGCTTTATGTACAAAAAGTTTGGATTTTTCCTAATTTTTTAATTAAGGCAATAACATCAATTTCCAAAAGATTATTTTTTTTTATTTCTCTTTTTAGTCAACTTGAGTAGGGGGACGGAGGTTAGAACGCCAACACAGGGACAGAGGACGGGGACAGGCCTCTGGCCTAAATGAGTGAAGCCGGCGGCAAACACGTGGACCATAAAGGATGTATACAAATCTGACCCCAACCTGAATGCACACCCTCACAGGCATGTTAGAGAAAATCTGACAGAGAGTTGGTTACAAAAATACTAAAACATGATGGCAGTTCTCCTCCATGTATTTTGTAAGCATATTCAGCTACATAGTTCTGAGAGGTTACATGTATAACCCTTTCTGGCCATAGTGGGATTGGTAGCACCGTGAGCGGCACCGAGAGCCGGAGCCTCTGCCACCGTTGCAGGAGCCGCAGATGAAGGCTTCCAGTGACATTCAGCAAGGTGTTTTGGCGGGGGGGGGGGGGGGGGGGGGGACCGATCCGAAAACATAACGGAACGTTGTAGAAATGTGTTGGAGTAGAAATTATAGATAATTCCTGCAAAATGTGACGAAGTTAAAGTAAAAAATAGGCACTATTGATCCTACTTACAGGTTATCACTGTAAACCAATACTATGGTTAGGGACCAAATATCTGCAAGTATAATGACATTCCCATCAGCATCAGCTGTACTAGTTTAGTGGTAGTTAGCAAACTCCTGCATGCTAACACACTAAACTAGCATGGTAAACATTATACGTAGTAAACGTCTGCATGTTAGCATTTATTCAAAAGGACAGCTGTAGACTCCCAGCGTTGTTATCAAATTATTGGCAACAAAAAGACATTTTGACTTCCTCATCACATATGTAAAGTCATTTCATTTATTAACATACAGCTAAAGTGTGATTAACATTTTTATAGTTATATTTATGCAACTCAAAGCATTTAGCTAGGGGAAGGGAAAGACCATGATTGGGTTAGTCTGGCTCACCAGATGT
The DNA here is from genome assembly GCF_013103735.1 of Etheostoma cragini. Taxonomy (NCBI): domain Eukaryota; kingdom Metazoa; phylum Chordata; class Actinopteri; order Perciformes; family Percidae; genus Etheostoma; species Etheostoma cragini. The sequence goes on along the minus strand of NC_048410.1, from coordinate 15,156,974 downwards.
GCCTTGCTGGGATAAAGCCTGACATCCACTGCATCTTTCACGTGCTGGATGTCCCTCCCCTTCCACCATCTCCGCTATCTATTTTGAAAGGGCCCTGGTTGTGATTGGTTTAAAGAAACAAACAAGCCAGAACATTTTTTTCCCCTGTCCACAAATAGGTAAGCGGTGTAGCCAGACTATACTCCAGCGCTGACAAAGCACTGTGGAGAAAAATCAGGTAATGAGAGACTTCATTTGGGTTAAATGTTTAAAAAGTCAATACTCGTTTAAACTTAAAAGACTTTTCGAATATTCAACCAAAAAAAAGTAATGCTCAAATAATTAGTAGAGCAATTGGTTAGTCCATCATTGGGGAACTAAATGTTCAAAAAGTTCAAGCAAAAGTGGAAATAAAATGCTTCTCCTTTTTGTTTTTGGATCATTATAAATTGATTAAATTTGGGCCTTGGTCTGTTGACCCCACAAAACAAGCCATTTGAAAGAGTTCCCATTGGGCTTTTCTTTTTTTGTGCTGTTTTCTACTTTTTTTACTAAGCTTTGCATAGCCAGACCTCAACAGGACTGTCAGCGTTGTCTGTGGAGGTCTGGCTACACCACATATATATTCTGGGAAAGGGCTCTGGCTCTGGCAAAGATAGTGAGAGGGTTGGAAGCTAATCTATTGGTTCTCAAACGTTGTCTTTAACACCTTCATTACACACTAAAAGAAAGCAAACATTATCTTGATATAACATTGTCTAGAACATTAACTAATTGTGGAAAACTCCAAACTCCGGTGTCATAGTCCTGCTCTGTGTCTGAATGTCGCACACCCTAAATAAAAAAAATAAAAAAGACTGCTTGTGAATCTAATCACGGCAGCAATTACATTTTATTCCACAACTTATTTGAAGAGCAATTAAGTAGTATATAAACATATTCTGTAGGAGACAGGATTGCTATCTATCTATCTATCTATCTATCTATCTATCTATCTATCTATCTATCTATCTATACGCGGAGACAGAATGCAACAGACAGAGTCAAGACTAAAGGGGCGGGAGGGAAAAGGGCGAAGCGAGAGATGGCAAAGGGAATAAATCCTCACTGCTGCAGTATTCATTCTTAATTGGAAAGAGATGCTGTTCTACAGCGTAGAGATTCTGCTTCATTTAGCTTACATGAAGAGACCCAGGGCAGAGGGCTATGTAGCACTCAGCAAAAAAATCTACGGAAAGCAGGAGGAGGAGGTGGAGAAAACAACGGCTAATACCCTACTTGAAATAATCTAATTCATCATAAAACACTCACAGTCACAGACCTCCCTCATTCATAGACCCCTTTCCTAATTGGTAAATACACCTCAAATCTCCAGTTGTGATTGGCCAGAAATCCCTCACTGTGAGCCCTGAAGATGAGTGGACCATCTGGCCTGTTCCTCCCTCCAGAGCAGCCTGATTGCAAAGCCTGGAGGTGGGCCCAGATAACTGTAGTCTCAAGTTAAGTGCTTGCTGTACTTAACAGCAACGAGTTAAAGGTTAATAATTAAGAACTAAGCATGGGATTAACTAAAATAGAGAGAAACTGCTCAAATTTAAATCCACTCTCAGCTGAAATTCCCAGCAAGACCACACCTTTCTTCTTCTATGCAACATGGTAGGCCTACTGCTACTGAACATGCTGTACTACTAGAGGCTATTACTGTACTGGTGATTTTCTCAGGGGGTTGCAAGAGAAGCGAGTGTTTCACAAAATAAAAAAACTTGAAAGCCCGCATGGAAAATTCTAGTTCTGGCGCACAAGAACAGCCAGGGGAAAGCTGGGGGGGAGGCCTTTTCAGTTTCATAACAACTGCACACTTCATGTTGCCTGTCAAATACATGAGCATCTGACTGCTTTAACTACTAAAAGCAATTACCAGCATCACCTATAACTTCACTGGCATAACAAGTGTCACAGGGAAAAAGATCTCTATATCCTTGCCATTCTTTTTGTTAAAGAAAAAACGAGTAATGAGATTCATTTGGCATTAGATTAACAATAACATTACATTAACATTAATCTGATTTGAGGCAATATGTAAATATACCTATAGCGTTGAGAGTTCTTGCAATTTAGGCATAACTTACCATTACTAATGGAGGACATTATTGTTGAAAAAGTACACATTTATCTGATAAAAAAGGCCAACTTGATTTTAAAAAATAACAAAAAATTAGAGGTCCTCTGCTTAACTGAGACACTGATGTGATTGTTCACATATAAATACATACCTGTAAATGATCTGAATAGCTTTCCCATACATATTAGCTTTTTATGTATGCCCAGTCAGACAGTGAACTACACCTTACACAACAATGAGCTTTAACGTTTACATGCATGTAATCGCCAACACTGTCAAATTATATAACAGCATAAAATAAAACAGGATGACTGAAGTATCGCATAACACCAGAGCTGAGTGGACAAGCCCAAAGTTGTCTCCCATCAAAAGCCCCGGTGTGTTTTCAATCAGGGTAAGCGTCACTTACGTGTATTGCTGGGGGAATGTGAGACCCGCTGCTCCAGGCCACGATGCGTTGGAAATCAAGATAATCTGGATAGATACCAAGCAGACGATGCTGCAAGACCCTTTGCCTATCGCCATTTTCCATTAACAATACTCGGCACGGGGTTTCTGTGCTTGGATGAAGCGCTCCGGGGCATATAGCTAGCTAGCGAGTGTGAAGTGTGAGTCCGACTCAGTTTCCCAACGAGTTCATATCGGTTTCTGTTGTCAAGTGGTCGCGGAGGAGGCAGGCATTGGCCGCGGAGGCATCGTGGACGGTGGGAGATGCACTAATGCAGCTGCCAAGACACTGCAGAGTCTCTCCTCCTGCTCCTACATATACACCACCACCAACACACAGGCCGGCGCGTCCACGACAGCTCTCGCTCTCTCTCTCTCGCTCTCTCTCTCTCTCTCATCAGCAGCGCGTGGAGACAGGCGCGTTCATGCTCACCAGGCAACAGAGGAGCAGAAAAAGAATCTAGTTTAGGCTTTATTTATCTCTGCAGAGCCACGTGGGATTTGTCATCGGCATAAATTTAGCTTTTTTAAAGTCTGACCGCTGCTCTTCTGTGTGGTGTAATGTAAGACAGGAGGATGCAACAGTTAACGTACTAAATTGTCCCTGAATGCAACGAAATAAAGAAACTGTTGTCTTTTCACTACCCCTCAAGGTTGCATTAAACACCGTGCCCCAAACCAGAGGCCCCACGAAGGCAAGCCAACTGTTTTGGGTAATTTCATTAACTTAAAACCTAAGATTTGGTTTTAAAATCATATGATAAGCTTATAAAATATAATGCAGTGATTGCAGTGGCTATCAAACCTGCTTGGTTTGTGACCTTTAAAAAAGATCTGTATAGTTATTCCTAGTGCATTTGCAGAAAAAATGCAGTCAAAGCTTACGAGAAAAATCTAAACTATAACTAAATACATCAATAAATAATACTGATAGGTAAACAATTAGAGTGTAAAAAATAAATGTAAAGCTTCATTATTTTCCCTTAAACTTGGTCAGTTGATAAAATACATTAAATTAATTTAATTCTCATTACCACTGTTTATATTTCAGCCAAATATTATTTATTGATGTATTCAGTATTTGTTATTTTTTACTTGTCTGATAAACCTTTAGACAATTCTGCCAGTTTTGGGGCAACACATCCCCAACGGACCCAAAGGTCAAGTCTCACCCTCTAATTTGAATAATTATAATGTGTACTACTAAAGTAGCTACAACTGTCATCACAAATTATACTACACGCAAATTCTAAACAGGGTCTGAGTATAGGGGTCTATAGCACATTGGAATCATGACAAAATCAAATATACTAAATTATAATTTTATTGAAGCATGATGTTGCACATACTGTTAATTTCCTGTTTGTACAAAATAGTAAACCATGACAATTAGTGGTATGTACTGCATACAATTAGTATGAAGTTGTGTGGATGTCGGACATAGGCCTTTTTCAGATTTTAACCTTATAACATTAATGCTGTATCTTCTCCATTTAAATGTTCAGAGAGCCAGTATAACCATGGCCATGAAACAGGGACACCTAAAACCCCAAAAAACAGTAATTGTTGTTGTTCCATTTGTGCTTGTCATACAATGACATGTCAACATTTTTTCTGTAAAAAAAAGGACCTATTGAAACTGCTATGTATAGTCTGCTGTGGGCATTGTACAGAAAATGGGAACGTGGAGGAGACAGGTACATAATGTGATAGGTAGGGTGTCAACAGGGGGCCCAACAACAAATTCTTCTCCTAGAACTCCCTAACAGGTTATTCCACCATGTACTCGCCAGAGGTGAGCATGTAAACCTCTAAATTATGGAGATCCAGATGTGAAAAATGTGGCAATATAGGGTAAAAAAGTATTAGTGAATATATAAGTGCGTATACATTGCTTTTCAGTCCAGTATGGTTCTGGGAGTATGTAGATGAATCTGTTCACCTGCATCCGGCCTAAATATAGGATGAAAAGTTCACACAGCTACCTTTTTGCAATATTACATATACATACATGATAGATTGTGTTAAATTATTTAAGGAGATTAAAAAATGTATGGAAAAAAATAAATGTTGATAATAGTCAATAGCCCAAAATTAAAGTGCTGAAAGAAAAATATTTAAATAAACGACGGCCTGCATAAAAAGGAGCATTAGATAAAAATATCAAATTGATTTCTATTTTTATTTTATTATTTCTATCATTTAAAAATAATTTACTTCACTTTACCTATTCACCTTTTACTGGGAACTTTGTATTTGTCCCCTCCTTACTATTCCTAACATACATTTAATCTGTCGACATTTTGACTTGTTAAACACAGGTGTAACTGATAACATCAATAACATCCATGTAGGTGTGATAGTGCTTTGGCACTGGTGTTGAATAGGTTGGCTTTACACCTAAATGGAACAGAGGCATTGTGAATGTTATTTGTGTGAAATAAGTATTTTATCCAGTTCTCATTTTGCCTACATATTATTATTGTACTATACAACTATTTAATGATAAGGACATGTCTGTCTCTCATGTCCAGCCTGTTATAGTCAAACATCAGTACAGAATACAGATTAGAGCAATGATGAAAGTGGTGGACATTTGGTTGAATATGTATAATATCACTCACCCGACTCAGAACAATAGCGGCTCCAATTGTTGTACCCAATGATCTCACTGCTTTGCAGGAACAACACAAACAGAGCATAGAGATACGTCTGGCAATGGGAGACCTCAAAATAACCTAACACATACTGCATTTGTCAGACATTTTAGAAATGCTATTCTAAAAAGAAATTGAGAAATGTTGCATGGAAATTTAAAAAATAAATAAATAGTGTAGTAGGACAAAAAACAACATATTGACCACAGTATAGTAATGGTGGAATTGTAATCTCTGACAGGCTACTATTAATTCCCCTTTCAGGGAGAATCTGGTTGTAATTATCTCCAGATGACATTTGTAGTTGCACAGCAGGAGAGCACAGTAGAGAGAAATGCCATTTAGCTGAAGATTTACAATATGCATGTTTTTTTCTTTCATTTACTGTAACATCCGTGAAACATAAACAGCTCTCTCCAGAAGCAAGAAAACCAGGGAGCTGAGACTCAACACTGTAATGTTGAAGATGTCAAATAAAGCTGCTGCAAGTACAGCAAAATGCGGATTGATTTTTGTGGATTTGGATTGTTTCTGAAACTTCAATGTATATGACCTGTTTTGTTTCACATTAGTGTAAAGAAAGTACCCCTTTTCTCTTCCTAGTGCTTTCTTACCTTCTCATTTCATCCCTATAGTCACAGGCATTTTAGGCACAAGTCATACCTTTGTTGCCATATTTTTTTGAGAGCTGTTTGTAAATCATAATATTGATGCTGCTGAGACTGAACGGTATATGTGGAGTCTGCAGGAGTCGGGATAAATCTCTCCATGTGGGTAAGCCCCCTGCTCAGGCGTCCTTGACCAGGACTTGAATCCCCACCTCCCCTTGCCTCAGAGTTGCTGTTATTGAATCTGATCCTGACCCCTGTCTGAGGCAGTGAAAGTAAGAGGGAGCAACTGTCAAGGGAAATTTTATTTCCTGAGAAATCACATTAATATTTAATCACTTTGGCCTAAAACCAGCACCTGGCTGGAATTTTGCAGCGGAGATGCTTGTACCAAATTCATCAAAAAACCCTCCTGAAACAGTGGCTTTTCTTTGATGAACTGTTTAACAGCACCTCTGTTATCCGAAGCCAGGCATGGAGATGCTTGTCAACTCACCCAACAGGATAACTGCACCTATTCCTGTCTCCTCTGGGAGGAAAGATGTGGCTTCAGCTTTTAGTCGTCTCCCTGACGGCCCCATGTGCTAATACTGCTTTCATGTCCTGGGGAGAGAGAAGACTAATTACTGACTGCACATTCTTCCTGCCAGTCCCCCTTGGAGAGCCATACACTGTTAATTGGACGACAACTCCAAAGGGAGCTGAACTGCAGATGAGACCGACCTTTTCCTCCTGTAAACAGCATTACATATGAGACATTTTCAATTTCTCATATTTCCCTTCTTACACCTCCATCACACAACATCCTTGTTTACAACAATTCTCCATTGTATCTACATAATTTAAGGCACATTCTCTTAAATAATTGTAAATAACCCTTTGTTTAGGGGATTTGATATAGCAACTGTTATAGTCTATAAGCAGTAGGAGAAGTCCATTTTCTACTAGATATTGGATATTTGACTGCATTATTAGAATAGTCTTAGTCTGGTATTGCCAGATCTATCTCAACAGTACTGTGGAGAATGACAAGAAGAAAGTCTGAAACAATGCTTTTAGCTAAATGTTACCGTTAACATGCTAACATTCTCAAAATGGCAATGGTAGCATGCATATTTTCAGCAGGTATATTGTTGCCAATGTTCAAAATCTTAGTTTAGCGTGTTAGCATGCTAACAGTTTCTAAATAGCACAAAAGCACAACTTGATCGGGATGTCTGTAGTTTTGCAGTTACTTGATTATAAACCAAAGAGAAATAAAAGTATGGCCCAGATGATGGTGCTAGATGAAAAGTTAAAGGTGTCACCAAAGTGATTAGAATTCATCTGTGTCAAAGTTTGTGTTAATCCCTCCGGTAGAAATTTCACTAAAAGCCAAAAATGTCAACCTGCTGGCAGTAGAGAAAAAGTCAGTTGATCCCGAGTTAGTAGGATTCCTCCTCTGGAGAGCAGATCCATCAAACAGAAATATTTCAATCTGGTTGTGGAACAACCAATATTGTCATCCATGGAGCAATGTTGCTACCATGGCTAAAAATGTATTTTATAATGTTGTATTCAGCCTCTCTGCTTCCTTTTGGACACTTTGTGTAATACTAGCTTGCTTTAATTCCGACTTGCTCTTTGTTAATAACTGGTACATAATGCTGTAGGTCCTTTTGGTGGGTAGGCTGGACTCTCCATCACAACACCCAAACATGGAAGCAATGAACAAATATATTTATTCAATTCCAGTTTATTAAATAAAAGTGATATCTGTGGAATCAAACTTTCGAAATAAAGCTCAAATTAAAAAGTGGCAACAAAATGACATTTGATCTAAGAGTTGATCAAAGTTGTCTTCACATTTTAGTAAGATGATTTTTCCTTATGGAGAAAACATTGTTTACACAATAGGTTATACATTTTTAAGACTGCATAGGCAAACTAAATAAACAATGTTGACATGCGGTAAGTATGTTAAAATTCTGCTGCAATCCTGATAAATGCAAAGTTTACTGAGCCTATATCCTGAGAATCATCAAAAAAAAGAACAAAAAGGCTAGGTGCTCAGTTTGGCCTAATGATATACAGTACATGTTATTATTCTTTGGTAATCTCTGCAAAATGTTCAAGTAAAATATTCAAATCATCATTGAAATACATTTTAGAGAGGATTAAAAATAAGATCTGTCTAGGCCTCATCAGGAAAGGCAGGAACACTGGTGAGAGCTGGGATGAGCCTCTCAAACACGCTGATGCCTCTCAGGAAAACATGCTCGTTCAGATACTCGTTGTGATCGTGCAGCAGAATTGGCGTCCGGTTCATTGGGGAAAAGCCGATAGCGGGGATTCCCACCTAGATTCAACAAAAAAACCTATTACCGGGCACAGAACTGCAGGAGCGATATGTCTTGATAAATCCTGATGAAAAAGTCAAATTGATTCCCTTCTATCATATCCAGTTCTTATACTCACCGCTCGAATGAAACGGCTATCCGTGGCAGCTGGAAATATCTCCTTTTCCAGAGTAATGTTCCTACAGTGGAGATATTGATATATTATTATAATTGAAGTTTTCATGATACGAGGACCTATTCAGTGCAGTCCTTTGCTAGAATTATCTGGATAAATCATTTCATAAACATATCCTAAAAGTGCTACAGCCTTTGTTAGATGGGCATTATAAAAAGATCCTGTTTACATTTACAGTTGAATGCATATACAATGAAAAAAGAAAATCAGTTTTTCTTCAGGTGCTAATACAAGACAAGTCACCGTTGACAGGACAGACGTCGCAGTTCTTTCTAAACTAAAATAATTATGGCCTCACAGTTGAATGCCTCAGCCAGCCAGCCAAGTTGCATCTTACATCAATGTCTGTCCTGACTTAGGCCTGTTACAATTGTCAATAAATCAATTAATCGCACCAAAAAAAAAAGAGCTTGATAATTTTTCCGGCCGTGATGATACCATTTGTATACTTGTTTGTTTTCCTTTCTTTCTTTCTTTCTCTCTCTCTCTCTCTCTCTCGTTCTCTCTCTCTCGTTCTCTCTCTCTCTCTCTCTCTCTCTAACAAAGAGACTGGATGACCACTCTCGGTTCCTTAGCGTATTGGGGAGCGAACCCCTCTTGTCAGTCACATTGCTGTCAGGGTGTCAGAGGCTCCCAGACGGTGAACTGAGACCCCGTTACCTGTGTGTCAGTCAACGGTTAATGATTGGTTATTTAATTTCATTCTGCTTACTTTTGGAAGGCAGGCTGCCAAAAATCAGCACTCACCAGCTAATGAATTAGCCTGAGGTAGACAATAGCTATCAGTAAACAGAAGTGACGTGGTGGCTGCCGTCTGGTGTGAGCGTGTGTGTGCATGTGCGTGCGTGTGTGTGTGTGTGTGTGTGTGTGTGTGTGGCCAGCCACCGCAAAGCTCCAACCTGCACAGGAGCAGAACAAAGTAGCTACACCTTAGCCAAAATTAGGGCTGAAAACAGAACCATTTTGGTACAAACCGTAACTTGCGATGTGGCAGATAGCCCCATATTTAAAATGTCTTCCAGTTCCAGTGTTAAATATTCACTAGAAATAAAAGTGTTTTGATCTTTGAAAAAGTGTACCTTCAGTATTATGCCATTATCATTATATTAGATGAACATGGTCTCAGAACGACAGTAGTTATTGTCCAGCAGAATTTATTATCCTGACAGGCCTATCCAGACTCATGTAATGGATGTAGTGAAGACTTTGAAGCAATTCATTAAAAAGTATTATTAACGTGGATGCTTCACACACATGTTTAACCAACAACACAGAAGATCTACAATCACCACAGTTTCAAGATTAGTGTCACCAATTCAGTATCCGACCAAATGTCTCCTTTTCTGTTCGTGAGTATGGCACTGAATAACGGCCAGAAAAGCATACAGAAGATTTTATTCTTAAGAAATGTTTGATTGTTCTTCTACTGTAAACAGATAATAAGGACTACAAATTAGGTACATTGGTAGGTGGAGATGAGTCTTAATTAAGTTGTTACAATGTATTTTAGCTTTTAATAACTTTAATAGTAAAAATAATATAATATAGAAAATTATCTTATACGTTTTTTGTACAAGATTGGACATCTGCACTCTAACGGGCAAAGGAAAAGTGGAAATCCCATTCAGATGTATGGTGTACTCACATTGCCTTGCAGGTTGAACTAAAGGCGCTCCACCAAGGATCAGTCTCCTCTGTAGAAGTCAAGTTCTGGTTCATATGTTTCTGCAATGGATGGCGGTTAATTTAATCTCTTTGACAACAGGAACAAGGCAACAGCTATCATTGACTCAATGCTCACTGACCTGTGCAAATTCATAAGTGACATCTTCTCCTGCTTCTTTACACCACTCTTTGATCTGCCTTTCAAATTCCTGGTAGAATTATAATAATTTAGAGTCAACATTGAGCTATAGGTCATTTCACATGGAAGCATCTGCCTGTAGCTCAGATGTCTGAGACAGACGGACAGACAGACAGACAGACACACACGCACACACACACACACACACCTGAAGGTTTACTGTAGGTGGTATTCTTAGGTCAAAGCTGACATCCATTTCAGCTGGGATGACGTTGTAGGCCACGCCTCCTTTGACCATGGTCATATTCACTGTGGTGACATCACCAAGCGTAAAACACTCACTGGTATTTAGCCTAAAACACACACACACACACACACACACACACACACACACACACACACACACACACACACACACACACACACACACACACACACACACACACACACACACACACATGCAGTAGTAATGACATTACTGCAATTACACTGTAATTAAATCTAAAGCAGGATTGCATTTTTTGCAAGGCCAACACTGAAAATTAAATTGACTTTTAATCAAAGAAAACTACATCAAATCTGTTATTCTTTGTACCAAAGACTTTTCACTCATGTTCATAGAGGCAATGTTCTAAAACTGGTATTTTAGTTAGAGTCAAGTTAGTTGTCTAGAGTTCTTAATTTCCTGAGAATAAAGAAACAACAGCCCTGTAAAATAAAGCATTAATTTGCATAATTACAAGAAAAGCCACATGACAGTAAAACAATGACTATTTACACACTAGTGCACACACACACAACTTGCGTAACATAATCACTATCTCATTTTTTTGTGTCATTCTGTTAACTGGGTTTTAGCACAGGAGGCAGATAATTGTCTGTACATGAGTAGCCCATACATCAGGACATCCTACTTCTTTCAGCTTTGAATGGGGCATTTAACTGTACACACCGTTCATTAAAACATCTTGGTACCATTACCCTTGGGAGGAGCCAGCCATAAACAGACACAAAGGCCATTCAGAGCAACTCTTGCATAAATAGAATAGTCAAAATGACAGTATGTTTACAGCCATTAAGAGATGATTTCGGCATATGATTTGTATCTACTGAAAAGCAGCATAGAGGTCTTTAAATACTGGGACTTCATGTAGGTAATCAAACATTAAAGCTCACATTTGGAGAATAACTGCACCATGCAGACCAAATTTCAGTAAATATGTTTATGATTGAGGAGAAAAGGTGTCTCGCCATATTCATTATGTGATAAGACAAGACGAAAAACAGTTCAATCTCACCTGTGTTTCTCCTTCTGTCTGAAGTCCAGGAAGGAGTTTATGACATGGCGCTGAGAAGTACAAGGCAGTATGGTCACTGATACTGTTCTATTTAGTCCTTGTAACAACATGTTTTATGATTAAATAGTTTTATTAATTGGTTGCATAACATTGACACTTACCAGCTTCTCAGCTGCTGTGTTCTCCACAAACCTCGACCCATGGCCTGGACTGCCAGGGCAGTGGATTGTAATCCCTGAAAAGAGTAAGTAATTCTGCATGATTCATGTTCGATTTCATCAATTTTTCACAAATCCTTAAATCTGATAAGATAGTTTTTTACTGTTTGTGTTTTACACTTACACCAGGGGTTCCTCTCTCCATAAAACACAGTGAAGGCCTCGCCAGGGTTGGCCAGACCTACAGGACACATGCAGACAAATAAAACACTTAACATGTAACATCAGCCAAGTGCATAAAGATAACTCCAAAAAGGAAAAATCTGGGTCAAAGGACAGAAGTTGTATGCACAGATTAGCAACTACACAACAGGAGGATTTACGAACCTCTGCGAGCAGGGACTGAATTTCAGCACACATTTGCAGTTGGCTTCAAAATCAATGAGGGTCATTTGGCACAGTTGGTAACATAAAAACATCTAAATATTTGGTTGTCAGACTTTGACGCCAGCGACCATCGCACATCCAACACTTGACTTTGTGCACATTAGAACAAATCAAATACTGGCTCTGAATAAAACACCAATATTCGGACCGCTGCATTTGGACACGTCAAACATTTGCCTAGGGATGGATAATAAATACATTTATCAAATTACTAACATTGTCGATTTCTCACAAACCTAAATGTATTCCTACTGCAAATCTTTAGAAATGTTCTCAAAGACATCCAACAAAAATCCTAACCATCCAATTACCTCCTCCTTTATCTGGCCATACTGTAATTCATTAGAATTAACATCACAAGTACACTCTTACAAGGAAATAAAAACATCTCTAAAAAACTAAAGTAATGATGCTTCTTCCCAGGGGTCAAGCTGCTAACTATGATCTGCCCAGATCATAGTTAGCAGTTGGAATAGTTAGAATCTTCCCAGTTTAAGTCTACCAGGCAACCTTTGTTGAATTTCTCTCTCATATCTCGTTTGCTATTCTCTCCACTGTCTTTAATAAATGCCCCAATATGTTAATTATTATGTTTATTTTATTAAGCAAATGTGACAATTTATGGTTTTATACATTTAAAATCTTATTATACACCCCTAGTTTAGTCTGAATGAATAACCCATTAGAAAGTTATTAATTATTTATATTTATTTGATTTCTTCTTTCTTTAGTACATGTAGTATCTGTATGTATACAGATGCACACATGTGCGTAAATGTGTCCTATGTATTCATCTTTTTGCATTATGTGTACAAACATATGTAGGAGTACAAGTAATTCCCACTGTTCTTATACTTGCAATATTATATGAGGGACATGGGGTTGGGGGTGAAAATGCAAGAAAAAAGGGCATTTATGTTTATTGAAACATTTCCTGTGGAATCAATAAAAAAACTGAAAAAAAGGAAGGGGGAAAAAAAGTGATAAGGCCGGACAAGATGTCTTGATATGGCAATAAGTGTTGTGGTTTGGGGTTTTTGTTGGGTTTGTTTTCCCGTTTCTGCCCCCTTGTGAATGTCTCAGTGTTTTCCCAGGTCCTGTGTGCTGTGTCTTGTTCCGTCCCCCGGTAAGCGTCTGTGTGTTTCACTTCCTGTTTTATTGTGAAGTCGGCTTCCTGTCTTGTCTTGTCTTGTCTAGCTTTACTTTGTTTGTCTGATTGCCCTGCCCCGCCCTAATGTGATTCACCTGATGTCTCACCTGTTTCCCATTACCCCGTTACCTTGTGTATTTAACCTCTGTGTTCCCTTTGTCCAGTGCTTGATCATTGTTTGCTGTTGCTGTCCACGTCGAGTCCTCTTGCCTGTGAGTTTCCCCAGTCTACGTTTTGTTGCCTGCACTACTGCCTTCCCTGTGAGTAGGTCCTGTCATCCCCCGTGCCGGTTTTTGGTTTTTTGGAACTCTTGTTTTGCCTTTTTCTCCTTTTGTTGCATTTTCAATAAACGCTTTAGTGAAGCTCCCTCCGGCCTGCTGCCTGTTGCTTTTGGGTCCTCACCTCACCCCCCACCGTAACAATAAGATTAACATTAAGGATGCCACAACAAGAAATGAATTAAAGTTTCCCTCTTTGAATCCTTCATTTTACCTTGGAGGGCAATAAACCAAATAGTCTTGACAAAGGGAAGGAGGAGGTGTAAATGTAGTCACCAGTGACTGGTTATGTAGCATGGCGCAAATGTGTAGCTGCTACTAACAACCTGCAGTTTAATAAACTGTACCCTGCACAATGACCTAAAGTGGTCGTACATTACTGGCAGGAATGTTTGAGGTGTCAAGATGTACAATTTTAAACAGACAACTGCAAACTAAACAGAAAACTGAATTTTCCATGGTCATAGTAGAAACGTAATAACTCCGCTTTCACCTTATTAAGTTACTAAGTGACCTGCAAAGTTCAGAACCTTATTCATCGCATTTTGAAAAGATGTTGCAAACAGTTATTTAGTTACCTTCATCAAGCGCAAAGCCAATGTTTAATCTTTGGAACTCCGGATGCTCCACAAATGTTTCCATTCCCTTGTGACCTCCAACTTCTTCATCTAAAAAGAAAGAAACAAAACAGCAACTTGCTTATGCAAACATGAATCTGAACGCTTTTTGCAGTAAATAGACAAAAAGATCACATGTAACAACAGTCCTAAACGCAATATAGACTATTAAAAAATATTTAAAATGGCTTTAGTGGCTGAATTCAAATGGAAAAGGTCCTGTGCTGTATTCAGTATACTTCATATGTCATCTCCACCCCCTGCTGCTGTTTGATTATCAGCTGATAGAGAAGAAATGCAATCAAATATCTTACCAGGAACAAACATTAAGTGCACAGTGCGCATTAGTTTCCGTCCCTCTGCCTTCAGTCTTCTGACTGCCTGGATGTACCTGCAAAGAACAAAAGAAAACACGTCCGGATTATGACAAAAATGAAAAATGTCTGAACTGACAGTATGCTGGTTGAGTGAGTGGGTTTTAAAAACCGGTGTTTCTCACAGAGCATCATTTAAAGTGAAGATCACAACACTAGAGTACAAATCCTGTTTAATAAAACAAGTTATCAAGGCAGTTTATACCCACTGTATAGTTACACATTTCATGTCCTGTGATCCCCGGGCATAAATGTTGCCCTCTGCATCTTTGAAAGCACTGAAAGCATCGTATTTCCAATGTTCCTGGAGAAGAGATTGATATCACATCTATTTTTTTTCATGTCTATTACAGATAATAACAGGATTGTAACGCCATAAACAGAGACAAATGCCATACCTGGTAAACGGGTACAACATCTGTGTGGGAATTCAGTAAGATGGATTTCAAAGTCGGGTTCGTCCCTTCCCATGTCATAATCGACACTACTCTGCCTGGACAGACCTACAGGGAGAGGGAGGAGCAGATAAGGCCCACTGTTTTAGCATTACTAATGCATGTACTGTGTATACAGGATGTACACAAATGTTTGCTCCGTGAATTATATTATCATCACTGACACAGACCTCAATTTTTCTCATGGGTAGCTCAAGCTCGTCTGCTATTCTGTCCAGGAACCGAAGAGCAGCATCTTTATCAATAAACAGAGTAGAACAATCTGTTTAAATACTTATAATTGTATAAAACCTTCACGGGACAGTAAGAGGTTTTGCTGCTGTTGGACTTCAATAAAGTCACAGAAAACCAAGAATGAAACTAAAGCCCTAAATCACTTATCCATTTTCAGCCCCTTTCAGGTCAGTGTGAGGAGAC
This sequence comes from Etheostoma cragini, assembly GCF_013103735.1. Taxonomy (NCBI): domain Eukaryota; kingdom Metazoa; phylum Chordata; class Actinopteri; order Perciformes; family Percidae; genus Etheostoma; species Etheostoma cragini. Next base: position 15,141,649 of record NC_048410.1, on the reverse strand, counting down.
AAACGGGTAAGGAACGTAGCCTAAAGGTCCTTTGTCCTAACTAGCTCGGGGATCTCAGATGCTCCCTGGCCAGCTGGAAGATATAGTCCCTCCACTATGCAAGGTCCTGAAAATGACCCTGAGCCAACACAAATGGCTAAGGTCTATATGAAGAGTGAGGCCAAACTTCCTGCAGACAAAATAATCTCAGCTGCCACAATGTGCAACCCCATTCAGTTGGTCAGGGCCTCAGTTTGTTTTGGTTGACCAGTGAAGTGAGAGCCTTGATCAGCAGCTTAGCTTTCTTTTCAATACTACGAGTCTTATTCATAACTGGGTGTATTTAATGTCTAACTGACCCAGATAAGACATGGACTTTGACAAATCATAAATGAGATGATATAAGTGATACAGGCAATAACAACACACACTGGACTTAGAACGTTTCCTTTTAAACACAGCTACAAACATTGTTTTAAGTAAAATTACTTAAAAATAACAGCTGTTTGACCCTGATTTCCAACAAACTGGGATACATAAACAGTGTCTTGTGATGGAGATATCTCACCGTAGTCAGGGTCTGGGTGGACAGTTTTGAGACGGAGGTACTCTCTGAACAGACTCACAGAGAGATCCTCTCCCTCAGGAAAGCTCTTCCCGCCTCCAACACCTGGACCATCTTTGTCGGGCAGCATGGTGTGATTTATTTACTCCTCTGAGGACGCACAGATAACACCATTGGAAAAAACAAGACATTCCAATCCAACATAATAACCAACATGCCAGGATCAAATGAGAAATATATAGGTTAAATAAAAGATTCAAAATCCTTTAGTAATCCCACAAGGGGGAATACAGCTAATTTGTCACTTTCACTTGTCACTTACCTTGTAACTTTAAAAGTATTGCTCTTGTATAGTATATTGTTTTTGTTTTTTTACTGTTACCTCTTACTTTATTTACTCTTATTTTTTATTTTATTTTTACTTCTCTGTTTATCTATTTCTGTCTTTGTGTTGCTGCTGCGACATCTGAATTTAAATAAAGGCTATCTCATGTCTACTCTTAGTGTCTTTTCTCTGGCAGAGTAAACCCACAGAGCAAACGCGCTGATACGTTAGCTAATGGTAGCTCCTGTCCAGCTGCTGTATCAGAGACCTAGCATCAACGTTAGCTGTCGTTACCTGCTCGTCGAAGCTGGGCGGAGGAACAAATCAATGCTAAAATAGCTAACGTTAGCTTGCCTTGTAACGGTAATGTTAACTAGCTAGTTAACTTATTCTGTCTTTAGTTGTAGAAGAAGCTATGACTGCGTCTAAACCGCTGCGTTACTTAACGCTGTGGTAGTAAACAGGGAACAAGGTGGTTTTATTTATTTTTTTTTAGCTAAGATTAGTTATTACCACAGTACTCACCTCGTTCAGTCAGTTGCGCAGCATCAGTTTGTGTCACAACATGTCAGCTGACCGTAAATAAACGCAGCTGAGTGGAACGGTTTCTGCCCCTTCAAAATAAAAGACCAGTCGTCTGTTTTGAGCATGGACAGTATTAACGGTCTATGGTTTTGAGGCCTTAACATATATTGTTAAAACTTTTAAAAAATTATTAAAATTATATTAAAATTATTAAAGTATAATCAATAAAATGTACTAAATGTATAAAAATGTAAAACGTTTCTTCCAGGATTACTCATGCATTAATGTAAAAAAGGATTTAACTGTTGTAGTTGGTTGTGTATGGTGGAGGTGGTTTTTTAACCATTTTCTATGGGACTGTAACAGGAATTATGATTTACATATCACTATCTGTGTTTGCATAAAAATCCAAAATACAAATGGCGCTCTAACAAGATAAACCTGTGAGACACTACAAACTGACCTTGTGAAAGGCACAGGATGTTTGAGAGGGCAGGGCCGGCGGAGGAGATGGCCAGTTTTACCAGACATGACATCAACATCGACTCTGACTTGATAAAGGAGACGGCATAAACCTTGTTATGACTGTATTTCATTCATAAATAAGCTACTGTTGGAGGCTTGCGTTAGTCATATTTTATACTTTGCCGTCAGTGACAGAATTTGACTCAACTTGCAAATAAACAAATTGAGAGAAATACCAGTGGTCTCTGTCCATTTACTGATGGTATAATTATCCTAACAGAAACATATCTGTAACTAATGATTCTTTTGGATTGATATTATATTTCTTGAGTAATCAATTCGTTTGATTGCTTGGTTTGTAAAATTTCAGACAATTGTGACCCTTGCAAAATGTTTGTTTTGTCCAACCAATAGTCCAAAACTTTTAAATGATTAAAACCACATTGAAATTATTAAAGTAATTTCAAGGAAATTAATTAAATCCGCAGACTTGCAAAGTTGGAACAATGACATGTTTTTGCATAAACAATGACTAAACAATTATGAAATTATTTGTAGGGTAGTAAAACATTGTATTTTACTCTGAACTGGAGTGGGGTAGAAGTATTAAGTAACATGAAAAATACTCAAGTAAAGTAGCCCATAAGTACCTCACATTTGTACTTAGGTACAGTATTTGATTAACTGTACTTAGTTACTTTTAGCCACTGAACTGACCAAGGTAATTTCAAAAGGGTCACCTTTGAAAATAAGAAAAGATTTAATGTCATTATAGGCTATAATATGGTACCAGAAATATGTTTTGAGTGCATATGTATGTTTGTTACAGTATGTATAATAACGTGTAGAAACGAGTAGGAGGAAAAGAGGACAAGATTGCTTAAAATAGAATTTAAATGAGGGTGGGTAAACAAAAAAATATTTACAACCAACTAAATCTTGGGAAAATGTTTTATTTTGAAAACAAAGGGTGGCAAATAATAAGACTTTATAAGTATAGTAATAATATAATAATATTAGTATTAGTGATAATATACAGTCTATGGTTTGGTCCATTAATGGTATAGTCTATGTAGAAAATGTGTGAATCAGTTTTAAAATAAGGGTAAAACCAACACAAAACCGAAGTACGCCACAACAAAAAGCATCAACATGTAAAAAATATTGGTTACAAATAACTATCCGCTTTACCAGAGGCTCACCTGGGTCCTGATCCTCTGCTCCTCGTCCTAGTCAGCACACCATCCCTGATCATCTGGTCCAAAAGGTATGTCCTGCTTCTGCTCAAGAAAGGCACAGCAGACAGCTCCTCCCATTGCCATCTTTGCACAACACTCCAACCATACAGAATCCTGTTTGCACTGCAAATTAACAGTGTAGACATGGAGGTTTGGTGATCTTAAGAGACATAAACAACATGACCAAAAGTACGTGGATGCACAAACATTACTGTTATAGTACATACACCACCATAACAGCCTCAAGGTTTTCCACAAGATTTAGATCCTGGCTGCAGGAGTTTCCCCCCCATTCAACTACAAAAGCATTAGTGGGTTTGTGCACGGATGTTAGGTCATGAGGCCTGTCTCGCAGTTGGTGTTGTAGTTCATCCCTAAGGTGTCAAGTCGGGTCGACACCCGGGTTCTGTATAAAGTTAATGATGGATGCATTTTTTACACAAGTTATTCCACACCTGAATAGGAAAAACAATGCTTTACAAAAAAACATTCCCCAAAATTTTGACACATTTGGAAGAACATTGTTGTCTAATTAATCCTTGGTAAGATGTAGTAGCATTAACAATTTCCTTACCTGGGGTTTTCTAGTGGTATGAAACATGTACAGAGAAAATATTCAGACTTCCACTTATCTTTTTCCCATTTTGCTATGCTGCAGCCTTTTGCTAAATTCAATTACATTACTTTACCCACATCCACCTACACCCAATTACCTGTAATGACAAAAAGAAAACAGAAAACAACTTATTAAAAACTGAAATATCACATTGATGATGTGATGAGTGATCCGTTAAAGCAGTTTAGAGGCTCGGTTGTGTCTGGTGATCCATCCCACCCCCCACTCCTGCTTCTTGCACGATGGAGCCAACAAGACACTCAAGATATCAAAGCAGGCAGGTTTCTTTGGTGTGTGTTATTAATAGTTAATAATGAAAGGCAAATGTTTTCCATGTATACCAAATACTGAAATGTTATTAAAAAAAAAAAATAAAAGCAGAATCTTGTCAGCATCTACTTGAAATACACTGCCTAAAGATAAATGTATTTTGTGTAATCATATATTCATACTTCTGTGGTCAATACACTGTAGGTTTGGGTTTCATATTTTATCTTTAGAATGTTAGTTTTAAGTTAGCATACACAAATTTCCAGAAAATGTCTTGTAAGGACATTTGTCTATTTTCCCCTCACTCACTTCACTGCATATAGCAAATAATAGCAAGAAGGTAATTCCCTCTAAAATAGACTTACTTACTTAGAGGACAACTCAAATTTTTTGAATTTATTTTTCGTCTACAGGAAAGGATTTAATGTTCCAAATGGGTGGTATAATTAGATTTTACTGAATATAAAGATTATTGTGTAACTGTAAGGTTGTCATTGTACCTTTTAGGCGCCTAAAGAACCTCATCTAGGCCTATGATGATGAAGTGCTCTGCTCTGACTTTTCCCTGATGATCGTCTCCTAGCAACCTGCTAGTGACAAGATAGTTTAGTTAAGCAGAAAACTGTCCTCTCAGCAACTTGATTAGAGCAACAAACAGGCAAGGAAAATACAAACAAAAGCAGCACCTGCTTTTTTTGTAATTTATCTGTAGTTTTATCAAACAATTCTTGAAACCGTGCATCCCTTTCTGCAAGTGTGCAATGTGGAGCGAGCACAGACTGCCATAGACGTGCTGCTTTGAGGAGCATGGAGACCCATTGCCAATTTACCAAAATGACACTACGACACCTGCTGGCCACCTGCTCCAATAAGTTCTTGAACGACAAGGTGTCGATTGTGACTCTTTTGCATGCAAAGACTGCAGTTGTGACTTGCTTTTTGTCATTACATTCCCTCTTATGTGTGCTCTGTCTCCTTTTTAAATAGACTCTAACTTTAGAAAACATAAGCAGCAAATAGATAAAAACAAAAACAAATTGTGAAAACTACCAAAACACGACAGCATAAAGGGAAAACGCTGCCAAACGCAACGTCTGTGCTGCAGTGTTTCTGTATTTGATTGTGTTTTATCCCTTAAGGCAAGGTGGGGACCAAGTTAACCTTAACTAACTAACCTTCTCAAAGTTATATGAATGCATCAACATAACCTCCCAAAACATGGCACTTCATCAACTGAAGGATACAAAACACATAATTATTGTTTTTATTTGAAGCTATGCACATCTCTTATTCTAAGTTTGTTTTTTGCATGATTGTCCAAAACAAATTGCAAATATATTACATATAACTTTATCATAATTATTTACATACTGTAAATGTGAGCTACTTTTTATTTGTTTTTCATGTGTGCCATATTCTACATTTTATTTTATTACAGTGAGCATCAATTCTGTTTGCTTTTGTTGAGCAATTTTTTCCTTGGGAACTGGAATGGTTACCAGATCTTAATATACAAATCTGTTTGTCAAATGTGAAGTTAATAGAAGCTATTCTAACATAGGCACCTGCTACATTTAAATATTTACAGCAACCTACACAAATGGTAACAGCGAAGCAAACAAATTCCACGTTTTAACAAGCAAAGAAAGACAATGAACAAAACTCACCACTATACAAATCTGAAATTATTTTACAACATGCTGAGCTGAACGTATTTTTCGGTGACATGGAAAGGTCTAAATAAATATTTTTATAATGGAACCACAATGTAAATGTCACTACAATGTTTTACATGCCATGTTTCACGTATTAAAACCTACACCCATGCCAATGTTCTTTGCTTCAGGTGATTAGGATAACATGAGAACAATGTAGATCTTAGAACATTTTAGCAAAAATGTCACCACACTAAACCATTAAGGAGGGGACTAGTGTTCCTACTAGTTCCTCTTCTTTCTATTGTTTCCATTTTTCTTTATATCTTCCTCCGTCACAAATCTCACTTCAGTTTGCTGAGGAATTCGATCAAACCTTGGTGAAATTCTCTGGGTTTGTCCATGTAGCAGGCATGGCGAGCTCCTTCTAACTTAAGGACAAAGTGATGTGGAAGTCGTATGAGGTTCTTGTGGGACTGAGCACCCAGATTTGTGTCAAGGGATCCAAACACAATTAGAGTGGGAATCTAGAAAGAAAAGCACATCGGAATAAGGAAACGATGAGACTACACAGAATAAAACATGTTTTCATAGTCACACACACTCACACCAATATCAGCACCACAGATTTTTTTAAAGATACACAAAGCCCACCTACTCGTGGGTGGTAAATCTAGTATAACTGGCTAAATGGTTGGTGGCTCTTGTATACTTATTGCATAGCAAAGGTGTTGCTTTCTGGTTAAGGTAGTAAACTGAATATCGTTGTTAGCTGGACAAAACAAGCAATGTAGATGTCACTTTGGATTTTTTAGGAAATTGTAAGCGTTTCTGACATTTTATAGACCAAACAATGTAATGTAAATGTAAATGTAATGTAAATGGCAGACTGATACTGAAATTAATTGTTAGTTGCAGCCCTAAAATGATTAGTTTTCTACCACTGAGTAAGAAGTACTGAACAGCTATAAAAAAAACATGCATTTATTCTGTCTTACTGAGCGGCTGGTTTGCTGCCTGGACAAAATGTAACCCCAGACCATTGCCGTGTGTCAACTGGTTTCTCGCACCACTAAAGCACTGCATCAACTGGGATGATTAAAATCTGTCTTGTGGAGGGGCCTTTGTCAAATTTGGTTTAAGACCTTCATCCATGCAGTAATTATTGTGCTTGTATGGTACACATACCTTAATAGAGATGTGCTTCTACAGAATAACAAACTGACACACTGCAAACCAGTGGTCAGGTAATATTACATCACTGTATGTTGTGACTATTAAAAAAGAGACATGTTCCATACACAAGGCCCCCTAGTGGGTTATTGTGGTCATGCATCAAGCCGCCTACACATGAATCACAAGGTAGCTTAGAGCAAAGAGGCAAAGGACCGTTCTCGTCTTGGTTGTCCATATGATTGCGCCTTGAAAGGTCAGTGCCAACAAGGCCAATTTGAAAAATGTTGAACTTTGAGCGCAGCACACAGTAGCCATTACGAGTAATGTGCGACCCCAAGGGCAAGGTTGCGCCTAGTTTGGCGGCACAAATACATCAGCGAAGTTTGTTTACTTAACTAAACTCTACTGTTTGTCTACTGTTGTTTCTGTTTTAACACACACAGTTTTTACCTCACTCACCTGAATATCTTGGTACTGCTGTGGAGTGTAACTCCGGGTACCGACTGGGGCTATGGAAATGAAGCCTTGTAGCTGAGCGCTGTTCTTCATAAGAAAGGGGATGGAGTAATGTCCACTCATGGAGGGACTTAAGAGCACAGCTGCCCTGACACCCAAAGACTCCATGAACCTTGAAAGGAGGTCCACTCGATTCTGATCAGTCTTCAAAGACCCCGAGTCCGGTGATTTTCCATACCCTCCAAAAAGAAGACAATTTGTCAAACATAATTGTAAACATAATTATTGTGTGATCAAAATCCAATCACAAGTTTGCTTTTAAATGTGTACACAAAGTGTTTTAAGTTCTGACTAATTAAACCTCTGTTGAGATTGATGAAGGGTGTAGCCGTGCTGGGAATTGCCTAAGGTCACCCAGCTCCATGGACTAATTTAAAGTAAAAATATGCATATGTACCAACAGCAAAGGACACATTGCAACCCAGCAAGGGAAAAGATCTTAACCCTGCAAACTCTGTAAAGACTAAAACATTTATACACCTCACACAATGATAACATATATCAGTATTCATACATTGCCAAATTTAGGAATACTAAATTTGTTAGTTTTTTTCATCTCAGCGATGGGAAACTAGCATTCAATGTGTCCTCTTCAGATCTGATCTATAATCAATGTAAGAAAAAGTCAACAATCTGATAATGATAAAAAACATTTTCTGATTTTCGTCCACAAGAGTGCACTATTATCTCATGAAACAGCCAGAGATTGAGATCTCTAAAAGTAATCGAGTTCATTACTGTATCAGACAATTCATATTATTATAAAAAGTTTGTGTATAATCCAGTTTTTGGTGATACCATCATTATATTCACTAGCATGAGTGCTGATTAAGACAACGTCAAGTTCTACCTGGAAGGTCCATCGCTAAGGCCTGATATCCATTGGTTGCCAGCAGGGCCATCGTACCGAGCTCCTCCCAGGTTTTGGATGTGAAGGCCTGGCCATGCAGAAGGACCACTTGCAACCTGCACAGATAAACAATTTAGTCTCTCAGGATTGTATTAAAGGCCAGACAATAACAATATGTTAGAGCTGTTGTTTAGCATCCCTAACTAAAAAAGTGTCTAAAAAGTGTCTAACAGTACTTTTAAGTCTATTGGTGTGGCTCAGTGGTAGAGCGGTCGCCTGCCAGTCGGAAGGTTGGTAGTTTGATATCTATCCCTGCAGTCCCATGTTGAAGTGTCCATGGGCAAGACACTGAACCCCGAGTTGCTCCTGATGCTTGTGTGTAATTGTGTGTGAATGTTTATCTGATGAGCCGGTGGCCCCTTGTACGACAGCCTTGGCCACAGTGTGTGAATGGTGAATGTTCCTGTCCTATGTAAAAGCGCTTTGAGTAGTCGTTAAGACTAGAAATGCGCTCTATAAAAACAGTGCATTTCCATTTACTTCCAGTGATCAGCACATCACTGTACTTTTCTACATTAGCATCACTAATGTACTCTGTGTTTGCATACACAATTGCACTTCCAAAAAACATTTAATATTTCATCCTTGCTGTCTGGTTTGTTTACTGTAGTTATGGTTACAACGCAGGTTACACGCTCAGATCTTTTAAATAGGTCACTCCACCTTTCAACTTACCTTGGCAATATCTGCCGTCCAGCTCCATCAATGGGTAAAGCTTCTCTGAAGAACAGTGGTGGGTCACCAGGTAGCTGTCCGGTGCGAATAGACACGTTGATGGTTGGAAGTGGTAGAGGAGGGGTGGCCATCAGCCCCATTCTTTGAGCTTCTAGGGACGGCTCCATGCTTCCCTGGCGAATGGATGGCAGCAGCAGGTACAGCAGTACGGTGGCCAACAACACCAGGCCCAGAACAACAAGACGATTACGCAAGAAATTCATTTCGTCAAGATGAACGATCTGGGAAAAAGGGGAGACAAGTGTATTGTCAGATAGCCCATCATATGGATCCTGATTATACAGGAATTTCTAATTGTTTAACACTGGATATATAAATTACCAACCATCAGGATTGTGGTTCAACCTATGCATTTTTCTTCAGAATCTTTGGTTTTTCCATGTATTTTTGTAGTTTTTGGCCAGCATTAATATCAACATAGTCACCATCTGCACTGTTACAATATTAGGAACAAGAACACAAATGTTGTGTTCATTAATGTTGCCACATCTTTAGACTTCAGCAATTGACCTGATGAGTTAAATTTAGAACACGTAGGAATGATGGCCAAAACCACTGAAAAATACTACTTTGTTAACTTACTGGTGGGCAGTTCTGCCTTCATTAGGTGAATTAAGTGTCTGAAGCTTAATATAGAAAGAAATATTTGCCTAAAAATGTAAAAGCTTCACCAGACAGTTTGGTCTTTGGCAAACAAGGTGAATGCTTCAAATTCCCACACACCATCTACAAGTAGACTTTCAATGTTAACAGTCTAATATGTTTCAACAATTATAACTAGAGGTGGCACAAAACGAAAACAAAATAAATTATGTGAGTGAACGTTAAGCTTCCAGGATAAAGGGAGAAACATATGTAGTATTGCAGAGCAAAAGACGTTAGCTGAGGAATGTGAGTTAGCTAAAATGTGCAAATAGACAGCTCAGCGAGATCAGCTCGTGTCGCTCTTTTACTAGCTAAATCTCTGTAACGGTAGAGTGGGACGCTATAGGAGACATTAAGAATGCTGCTCCAGAGAAAAACATACCAACACAGAGGAGACAAATGTTGGACACGTTCACTGACAGGTAGACGAGGGTGTCTGCTTTATCGTCATGTCTTCTGCATTGCTGGTTGCCAGTGATGGGAAATGTTGCAGAGAGGCTTCGGGTCGATGCTGGTTGTAGCTAACGTTAGCTTTTCAAACTAAGAAAAGAAATAGCTTAAGGCCGGCGAGACATCGTTTTACCGACAATAAACTACCTTTACATTCAACGTTCCTTCGACAGAAAGTATCCAATCAATAAGCAGATAAAAACTGAATAGAAACTGTCACTCGAGAAATGCACAGGAATTTTGATGAATACACTGTTTTAATCGTCTGTTTCTCGTCGGAGCACATTATGAGCTGCACATAACAACACCAAGCGTAAGCGCCATACGTACTTTCAGCTGAAGCCATCAGAAAATACAGCAGCCAAAGATAAACAGTTTCTTTTAAAAATGGGCGTATGTTATCCAGTAAAAAAAAGTTGGATGTGTTAATATATGTGTGCTTTAAAGATAATTTAACTTACACATCATGCAGTAAACTACTTAAAGAAGATTTAAAAGACACATTTGTGCTTTTCGGTGAAGTGAAGGATTAATCCTCTACATTATTAACCTGCTTTGGATTTTAGTATTTCATTTATCAAACCAAAACAACTTCTATTTGATGGCACTTTTATTATCTATCTGGATGGACTTTAATTTTACACCTGACATTTTCAACGCCAAATAAACTAGTATCTATTTGTGAAAGCTGTCTCATATACAAATTCAAACCCTCAGGCATCTTGACATTTTTTGTTTACATTCAACTTTCTTTAATATTTACTTGCTTTGGTATCAATTTTCAAGCTTACATCTGGTTTTCTCTATCTTTGTTGTAAAGGAAACACAGATCAATTTAAGTTGTCATCATATTTGATCCAGATCCAGCACATCCTCTGTTTTATTTCCATTTTTTTTAAATACATATTTTCATTTAAGAGTAAAAAATGTTGTGTCAAATGGATGGAATCACAGTAGCATATAGTCCCCAGAAAATAATGAAAACATAACAAATACATTCAAAGTAATGTTTAAATAATTAAATTATCTGATGTAAAATGTGAATACAAATTGTTTTCAAATACAGAACTCTTTGATTTCCTCAAACACTGAAGCTGCTTCTAAAACCTAATTTTACCCTCCAGGCACCAACTGCTCTTCCCTTTGCCTAAAGATTATAATTACGGTATGCCTTTGAAAAGGGTTGGCAATATAGGCCCTCATTTAATAAATACTTATTTACCTTACTACTGAAACAGACAATAGTACTATGGGCAAAATTTGCATGATACATGTGTGACATCTTGCCTTAATATGTTAAAGAGTCTTTGCTCCAACACAACATAATGTTTAAAGATAATGACAAAAAAACAACACAATTATTATTATACTGCAACTAAGTTGAAAGCCAAGGGAGGTATAACAAGCCTAGAGGCATTTCTTTTTCGACAAGATTCACAGTAAAACAAATATCCAACATTAAATGCGTTAACACATTAAATGGGATAAAAAGAAAACAGGATTTTACGTATTTTAAGAAGCAACATGAAGCCAGATCCACTTCAACAAAAAAAGTAGTTAAAGTGCAATATTTTAAAAATCGTTTGCGGAACACGTTAAATGCTTGGCAATAAACTAATATAAAGTTTTATGTACAGTAGTTGCTATCAACTCATGTCACTGGTTGGAACCCTGACACAAGCTGCTGTACAAGCAAGTCAAAATACACATAAACAAATCTAAACTAATTATTATTTATAGAGCCAAAGCATACTGGATTTCTCAGGCTAATATCAATTTTTGAATTTAAAGAAAATCTGATACCAGCATTGTAAACAAATAATAATTGTAAACAAGACATGTGCTTAGAGTAACACTTTATAATTGAAAGGGCTGAGAACACTGCTGTAAAAACCTCGACAGTCGCAACTTGTAAAACAAATGCAACCATAAAAAGAGCACTTTATGGCACAGGTAAGGCACCGTTTGGAACTGAAACAGGCAGGTCCAGCCATGTTGTTTCTATTAGCCAAATTTTTCTCATAATTTATCAGTATCTAGCATAATTAACTATTTACATTTCATTAATAAAGCTAACATTCATTAGCGTAATCTATCAAAAGATGTTAAGAGGATAAAAAGCTCCCAGCATACTGGGAGATCTCTGATGACCAAAGTGACTGTCTGCTGTTGTCAGCGCATCAGCATCACTAGTGAGCAGTAAATGACCACCTTTTTGTTGAAAAGTCTGAACTGTCCTTTTCAGGGCTGGCAGTGAATAGTTTGAGGCTTCTCAGTTTCCTCAGTGTAGCAGAGTGAGGAGTCCTAGTGGGAGTAAAAGGCAAAAAGGCCAGGTCCCTAAGACAGAGGAGGCTCTATTCTGCCCTTTTTCTTTCTGAGCACAGGCCTCGCCCCTGTACCCACTGTAGCATTGGCACTGGAAGTGTGTGTGGAAATGAGCCAGCTCTGCTTGGCCAGGCACGCCTGTAACCTTCAGCCGGCCCCCCTGACTGGTGATGCTGTGCGTTAAAGGACTGAGATGCAGGTACACTTCATTGTCTGGTATTTTGCGTAGACAGCGGCCGTGTGATTTACACACCATCTGACTGCACTTTTCTGCTGCTGTAGACACATTGAGGAGGTACCGGCCCAGTTGTCCCTGAAGATACTCATTCAGGGTGGAGCAGCTGGCCTGTAGGCCAAAAAAGAAAATTATTTTAACCCAGAACCAATGAGGCTATTCAGCATCAAATGAGCCGAAAGGGCATGACACTTACACTGCTGCTTGCATAGGAGGTGTCCCCCCAGAAAATTACACCCGCTGCTCCGAGTGCAACACTCTCCCCAATGGTGGAGACCAGATCTGTCTACAAAACATTTACACAAATAGTTCATTGGTGTACCACACATTGAGAAAATTATCACATATCAAACAAACATTCAACAATCATACATTCAACTAATACACTTTTAACTAGGAGTGGGACGAAATATTGATATGGCAATATATCATTGTCCTTTTTCGTGCGATACAAGAATTGATACGCCTGCGCCAAATTTTGCTATTTTTATTGATAAAATAAGGTGCTCTAAATAGGTTTGAACAAAAGTAAACTAGGCGAAGAGGAAGAGGTTTTAAATGGTGGATAGAGGACAACAGTTTTGGGGGAAATAGGAGAAGCCCCAGCCACGTTAAAATTGAAAGTCTGGAGCCAAAGTTGCTCTGTAGTTCTTTAATATGAGATTAGATATCGTCTTTGATTTTGGATATTGTAATATTGTGAGATGACATAAGTGTTGTCTTTTCCTGATTATAAAGGCTGCATTACAGTAAATTGTGTGTGTAATTTTCTGAACTTACCAGACTGTTCTAGCTATTCTATTATTTGCCTTTTTCCCCATTTAGTCATTATGTTCACATTATTGAAGACTATTTATCTTAAAGCTAAGTGTGAAGATATTTTGTCAAAGCATCAGTTGTCAATACTACAAAATTGCCGCAATATCGATATTGAGGTATTTGGTCGAGAATATTGTGATATCTGATTTTTGCCATATCGCCCAGCCCTAATTTACAGATTGAAAAACTTGTGCTGCAGTTCTCTAACACTTTGGACTTGCAGTGAATAA
>NC_048410.1:15076950-15127870 GCF_013103735.1 Etheostoma cragini | reverse complement strand
TCATTCCCCGGAGTCCTTATGTTCTTTTTTCCCCAGAATGTTCCCTTGGATCAGAGAGGCTCCTAAATCAGGGTAGCATCTGTCACCTTGGTCCCGCTCCATGTTCTGTTATGCCATGTTCTACTGCTACACTGCAGTGCCCAGCTATGTCCTGCTGTGCCTTGTAATGCCGCACAGCGTCCTGCTATGCCATGAACTACTACAAAGAACTGCTACAGACTGCTAATCTTTTCTATTTTTGTTATTGCCACTCTTCATTCTAACCCCAACCGGTCGTCAGACACCGCCTACCAAGAGCCTGGGTCTGACCGAGGTTTCTGCCTAAAAGGAAGTTTTTCCTCGCCACTGTCGCACTGTTGCTTGCTCTGGAGGAGACTACTAGAACGGTTGGGTCCTTGTAAATTCTGGAGTGTGGTCTATCTGTATAGTGTCTTGAGATAACTCTTGTTATGAATTGATACTATAAATAAAATTGAATTGAATTGAATTGAATAGTTAGACCGATATTATGATGTATCATTATAGGATTGTCCAACGCTATACTGATTGGAGAATTGCTGTATAGTGAGTGATATTATCGGTATTGCGCGGTACCCTGTGATTCCTACCCCTACTTTTAAATAAGTACAATGTTAACCTGTATTTTATCTAACCATCTCAAGGCAGTGATGTTATCATAGTGTCAAGCACAGCCCAAGTTGAAACAATAATGATGTTGTGTAACATTATGTAATGTGGATTTTATTGAGTGCTACCCATAGAAATGTGTGGTCTCCTGGTGATTGCATTCTCCCATTCAATGATTAAATATTAACAGAACTTATAGGTAACATAATGACTGTATGAGCCTCCTGTACTTGTAAATTGTTGCTCTAGCCAACTAACCTGAGTTAGGAGGGTCATCTGATTGATGTATGTAGGGCGGGTATAAACAAAAACAGGCCGTGCTAGTCCATCCCCAACAGATGCCAGGCGCATTGCCTCCTTTAGCCTGTTTCGGACAAAGAGGCGTCCATCATTTGTAGAGCCTAGTACAGAACCTATGTATATAGATGGGTAGAACGCTGTACATTCCATCCATAACCAGTTCAGTTGATCATTGCGGGCCATCTCCACAACAGGACAGCGGCCTGTGTAGTTCTTCAGACCACTCCTGTAGTCATGGTTGTAACAATCTGGAAACAGGTAGAAGCCCCACAGTTGATTTGGCCTCAAATTCTTGGCAAGTTTTAGAGTCTCCAGCATAAATTTGCTAGCTGATAGCTCAAATTCCTGCTGTGCAACTTTTCCCACGTGTTCTGGGGTCCACTTAGGGTTCTTTTTGGCCACCATTTCACGAGATTTATTTCGATATATATCTTTAATATCCCAATTTCGGATCCACAAGGGTCTCCACTCCTCCCAGTCAATTACAGCCAAACCTTTTGCCTCTGGCTCACGTATATATTTTTGCAAACCTTCAGGCATCTTTTCATAGTGCTGAGTAAGGCTGGCAAGCTGTGGAAGACCTCCATTCACTGCTGTCCCACCACGCTCATAATAGGGATACAACCCAAGGCGCTCCTTATAGAAAATTGTGAGGTTCTGCCGGACAAAGCCCTCATTGGGAGATGCCACAATGTCAAACTGGTCCAAAGATAAAGTTACGCGATGTCGCGGGGCACACTCCTGTGTTGGGGCATTCCAGGCAAGAAGAACTGGCTTCTGGGAATATAATGGCCATCTTGTCTGCTTTATATCTGGTGAACACAAGACTGTCCATGATGTCAACAGAGTCAGAAGCAACCAAGGCAGCTGGCCAGCTGTGGGGAAGAGAGAGTGAAATCCAGCCTCCATGGTCACTGCTAGCTTTCCCTCTTTCTCTTGACAACAAACATATGGGAAGTTTTGTTAAATTCGGCAAAAACAACAACAATTAAACCAAAACAATTCTAAATATTATAAAGGTGGTCCAGGGGATGTTCTAAAAATAGCAATTTTCTAATGATGTCCCCCATATTAATTCTGTAAAAAAAATGAAAAAACAAAAAGGAAATCTTTAGGTCGACTTCTAGGTAATATTGTATAGTTCTGGGTAATAATTTATAGTTTCAAGTAAGTTAGTAAAAGCTACACGAATTCATATGTCGACTGAGTTTTAGCGAACAAACGGTGCTAGGATAACGTTAATTAGGCGTATAGTCCCTGTAACTGTTACGTTCAATTATGAGAAACTTAATACCAAAAATTGATGATATGGCTAATAGCAGTCACCTCCTGTTTTATTGACGATACCGTTAAGTTACATCATATATTCTTCCGGAACTGGTGGCAAATAACTGTTGCTAAAACTGTTGTTAAATGTTGGTTAGCGCAAGATGTAAAGCAAAATACTAACAAAAAAATCTACTTTTAACATGTAACTGCACATTAAGGTTATCTCTGACGACTTCTTCCGTACACGAACTCAGTAAACGTATATGGCCAATTAGCTCAAAGTTTCATTGAAACTGAAGAACGTGCTAAGTTAGCTAGCATCTTGTTTCTTCTCCCTAGTCTGACCTGTTGTGATGAAACTGGGGACCGGAGCTTATTCCACTCATGTAACCGTCCGATAAGTTACTTTTCCACCGCCCTGCCATGTGAAAGATAACAGTCGGAGTCCGTTCAATCCATGTTAATGACTGACTAGTCTCGCATTGCAGACCTATCTCCCCAGCGATGTAATGATTGACACATCTGGCAGCTAAGCTAAAGGCAGGAGCGATGATGACGAGTAAAACATTGAGCAACATCAGTAGGCCTACAGTGCAGTTCCTGAGTAGGGGGTGATACATTTATGAAAGACATAATTATTCTTTTTTTCGCCGTTTCTATGAAAAATAGCATGAGGGTCAACTTGAAAACATATATACTTGTAACAAGCATTATCATAACCCTGTCTGGTATTAATCTGACTGTAGAATTACATTCCAGTACCGCTTACACCCCTTCAATAACGATCAAAGTAGTCTGTCCTCCAAGTTGTGCTCTAAATGGTTCTTAATTGGCTACTTTCAATACCCGTATACATCCATGCTGAGGCATGATCAAGAACATATGAACAAATATGAAACAGATTCCTCGTACATTATTTGATGGTTGTTGTGTTTTGTTCCTGAAGCCTAAATTCAAGTATATAAGTAAACGTTACAATCGAACCTGAATGAATGAATTAATTAATGGGGCATTATGTACGCTAGTCACTTTTCTTTTCTTTTTCATAATGGCATTTAGCAAAAGCAGGTGAAAGGTTTACAAAAAATCTTAGTTTTTTCTGTGACCATCCATCAGTGTTTCATAGATGATTTGAACAAGCTTGACCATTATTTACAAAATACATAGGCTACTGGCATATGCTAGTAGCCTAGGTATATTGTTCAGAATAGGAATACTATTAGTACTACAAAATTGGTTAACCAGGATCAACGGATGTACATTTCCAAGATACTTGCCCGAGCCACGTTCAATCTCAAAACGTTGAAACAAAAATGTGATTTGTGCAGGCAATGCAAGGCTACAAAAATGGTAATTGCAGCTTTGGAACTGAAAAAGATTTATATCTTGCATCTGCTCTTAGAAAAGTCAATTAAAAGCTCTCAGTTTATTCTTCCATACATTTTTAGCTTTTAATATGAGTTAGCCTGGAATAGTAAAAAAATGCAGTCCAACTGTAAAAAAAAAAAAGAATGGTGTTGATGCAGCATAATTATCATTAATAGGCCTACGTTTTGAAATATGTAATTTCTGGATGTGTCCAAACAATGTCTCTTACCAGCAACTTTTTCCTCTTTAATCTTCGGATGAAAGTAGTTTGACTTGTTTGGATCGGGGTACATATAGCTCAAGCTTCTTTTTGTGTTTCACCATCAAAGTCTGTGATTTCCCCTCAACAGAGCTGACAAACACAGTAGTTGATTCTGGGTTGAAATCCACTACCAACTGGTATTTAAACCCCTCCAGCAGGCTCCACCTCAGTTGAGGAGTTTCTTAAAGAGTGGCTTTTTGCGTGCTTCTCTGACATCATCCAGTTGAGAGAGACTTCAATCTAGGCCTATACTGTTTAAAGCAACTGTTGGGATGTCATTGACAGGGCACGCACACAGATGCAGGTTCTTTTTTTTTTTTTTTTTTAGCAGTTTGAACACCAAAGCAGCAGATAGCACAGCAAAATAGATTGTAACAGGACTCAGCTGAAAACATTTGAAACCGACTTACAGCTGAAACAGGATGTATTGCAGTTATGACTTACTCATGATCCTAATGGACTTTGGGATATACCAATAAACGCTTTACAATCCATAATAAGGATTTTAGTACACATTTCTGAGTGGATGTAATAAAACATGCAACAATTTGTTAATCATGACAGTTTTTTTTCAAACACACGGTTGTTTGTCAGTTATGTTAAGTGTGTAAAGAAAGATCTTGTTCAAGGGCCATCAAATTGTCTTTAAAAGTTATTACCACAGACTAGTTCCTCAAAAGATTCTGAATACCGGGGAAAGTTTCTGCAGTTGTAAAACAGTTAAGATGCAAAGGTCAGCAAAAGCAAAAGCACTTCACAATATATGGACTTGATGTAAAGGCAAAGACCTCATGACTAATAGACAGCTCCTCCAGAGTACATCGCTAAGCTATTCTTGATTTTTCTGTTTACAAAATTTACAAAAACAAACTTTGCAAAAAAGTAGAATTACTCACAATTTTTTAATGACAAGGTAAACAATAGGTATAATATAATGGTTTGACACAATGTAATGGTAACGGTTTATGTGATTAATAGCTTATTTTCATTTCCTGTCCTAAAATGTGCTCAGACTTTTGCAAAGCCAGAATACGGGTGGTTTGCTGAGTCAAATCTGTTCTTTTAACCTCAGCTTTCTTATTTGTAAATCCACTGTTCCTGTCATTTTTTTTCTCATAACTGCTTATACTGTTCTGTTCCTTGTATCTGTTTTTTATTGTCTGTAAAGCGACCTTGACTGCTTAGAAAGGAGCTGTTACATAAAATGTATTATTATTATTAATAATGCAATTCACCCCCCGGCCTTGCACGTTATTACAGCTTTATTAAGTAAACAACAAAAAGTAATTGTGCAGCCATGTCTCTCCTAGACTCTGCTGGAAAAGATACTTATCCAAAGGTTAAAAATAAAATAAAGAAAATACAAAAAGGCTTGTGTAGAGTAAAATCATTTCATGGAAGCAATCAAGTGGAGTGGGTTTTGGCACAGCCCTCTTTATCCTCTGAATAGAACAATATCACAGACAGCTTTGTAGAAACCCCTTTCCCATGGAGATTGCATTGGTACACTTCCCTTCTCTCTTACCTTCAGCAGACACACATTTCCTATGCAGGTGGCTAATTTCATGGTCAGCATTAATTCTACATGGGTGAAAAGGTCCTGTCAGTCTATTTTATTATTTACAACCTTTTCGAAAAATCTTAATTGTCTGTCCGTAAGTTATTTGATCACTAGCTCTAATAAGCTCGCAAAATAATTGTAATAAAAACACTTTGCATAGCAAGACATATTTGACTCTAATAAAAAGAGATTTCCTCTGGTAACTTCCTTCATCGTTTTCAACTTTTCAGTTTTACTCAGAAGAATGTTGTGTACCATTGAAAAAAAAAAAACTCCTACATGGTAAATGCATCTTGAGTTTAAAATATTATTTAAACTAGAATCAGCCAATTAAACACCCACCACACAACTTTTCAGTTGTAAGATGTAAGCCTGTAGGAGTAAAGGCCATGATTATAAAATGCGTCTTTCCCCTTTTGTCTTGACACCTTGTGAAAAAGTAAAGGCTATTTAATAATTATTAATTAAGCTGTTCAGCTAGAATGCATTAATATAAAAAAACAGACCATGACACAGTTGAGTATTTCATATTGTAATTAAAAAAAAAAACAGTTATAATAAATTAAAAGTGAAACATAGTATGCCAAAGCAGCAAACAAAACAACAGGATCTATTACTAGACTCACTGCTGCTGTGTACATGTGTGGCTCTGAGGTCATTGAAGCCAGTCATTCCAACATTATAATATGACATAAATCCACTTCAGATTTTGTGGGCCACTGATTGTCAACTCCCTAGGCTATTATCGATAAAGCAAGTCGTGTTGGTGTCAAAAAACAAGTGTGCACTCAAAACTTTCCCACTCCAGATATGATCGGGACAGAGGAAAGAACTGGTTACATCCTCCTCTAACTCATAAAGTTCTATGAATCATACCAGAAAAACAATCGGCAGCAATAAAGTCGGGACTCTGTCAGCACACACATTCACACTTACATGCACACAAACCATGATCTGTAAACTGAGCAAGTTTTTGCCAAACTGGCACCCTTCTAGATCTCCGTTGGCGACCTATTCTGTGTCTAACTGCACACAAGCCAAAACAGATCACATGCAGAGGCTCAGCACACATTGCATCAGCCTGTCCACATAAGGGCATCGAATATATCAAGAGATCATGTTATGTTAAAAGGTGGTTCAGGCTTCCAGCTGTAGGGAAAACCACAGGACGGAGTTGACACAGTGGCGAGTCTGAGACACTGCTCAGACATCATCAGGCTTCGCAGAGGACAACTGGGAAATCTACATGGATGCAAGGGATGTCCAGCTTTATAATTCCCTGGAAGGACACAAGAGAGATTACAATTATTTTTGACTGATAATACAGAGAACTACTGATGGTAAGTAAGGGATAATTCATTTAGGGAGTATAATTTCCCCACCTGAGGTGTTAGGTTTTTCTGAATCCTCTTCAGCTTGGCTTTTTTACGTCCATTTTTTGTCACAATTGCCTCTTCATAGAACTCATGGGCCAGGTCGCCATCTTCATCAAAGTACAAAGAGCTGCAGCAGAAATACCAGATTAATTATCCGTACATACATGTTTATGTGTAGCCAAACCTTCAGAAGATACTTAAACTACACAGGTTGTTGACAATATTACAGTTCTTTTATCATTAATTCAATTATTTAATTACAATACCATTTTTTGCTTCCTAATACCGATTCCCATACTTTAACTTAACTAAAACTCCAGTACTTTCAGATACTGATACAAGCGTTTTAGGCAGTACCGGAACATCTCTACACAACCTATGATAACGTGAACATCAAACATTATTTTGGACCATTGTGATGTTCACTACCTTAATGTGAATCTAAAGAAAACTGGGGAGAATGATAATCGATCTAAGTCTAGTGATCATAGTTCAGCAATCATTCACATATCACATCATCCATGTCCCCATTAATCAAGTTTATAGTATAAATATCTTGGTGTCCACATTCAGCTCGCTCACATGGCATGTGCATTTTGAAAAACTTTTGTTCAAGGTCACAACAGAGGATGTTCTGTTGTTGTTGAAAAGGCTTAGATCTATGATGTAAATGGTAAACATGATTTAATTTTATCAAATGATTCTGGAGATTGTAAGTCACTATGACAAGTATGTTACAGTAACCTGGCAGCACAGTTAAAGTCTAATCTTGCATGTCTTACTCAGACGGCCATGAAGATCATAAGGGGAAAATAACATTGCTATCTTCAGCCTTGAAAAATGTGGGTTCAGGGAGTAACAAAAGTTTCTGAATGACCAAACAAAACTTTCCAAACCCAGAATTCAAGGTGCTGCCTTCAGGCCGACAGTTGCCAGAGTGCCAAATTGCAGGTTAAACTGATTTGAAAATGTATTAACCCCTCAAAGTATTAAATCACACCAAGTTGTAGTATTATATGATGTGATGTTTTTGGATGACTAAGATTTTGCAACTTGATGATTTGTTATCTGGTTTGATTATAACTGGTTTTATTATTCAAAACTTTTGTCTTTTGTTTTGACACAACATGTGAACTTAGGCACTTCTTTGCATGAGTGTACGATGTGTGTTCTATGCGTGTATCTGCATTTTGACATTGTTGACAAGTTTGTAGCCAAAGACAAATTTACCTGCGGGACAATAAAGTATAACTTATCTAGTTTTTGAATACAGCTAGTATTTGTTGTTACACAAATTAAAAAAAAGCCACTAAACATACACAACCAAAACAAAAGTAAAAGAAATTGGTTTCAGAGGGTTGAGCTCACAAATGTGTGAGCAATTAAAAACCTACAACGAGCTGCTTTGTTTGCTTATGCCTTGGCTTTATCGGTAAACCTCTTTTGAATGTGTTACATTACAATATGTAGTTTACATAAAGTGTAAAAAAATCAAGACATTTAGTCAGCTGTCTTCCTATGGGTAAAATTTCTGGTTTTGAAAACTCTAAAGAGTACGGTAACAGCTCAGTACAACAGAGGTGTCTAGCAGCTGAACACTAAGCTTGTGTCCACGCCTGTCAAATAAAAAGGAGGGGAATGAAGATAGACGGACACACTATCTATCCATATTTTCCATATTTTAAAGAAATTGACTGAATGAATAGAGATCAATTGATCTGACAAGTCCTGGTTTATGGTATAATGCAATAGAGGATGGGTCAGAATTGGTGTGCAAACAACGTGAAATTATGGCTCCATTTTGCTCAACACAGACTGAATGTATATGTGTGGGAACGTTTCTGTGCAACCACAGGCACGTCTCTAAATGGTCTTGACACCATGTCCCAAAACATTCGGTCCCAAATAGTTCTGTCTAAGAACTTTAACCACATTGGCTAACTCCAACAGCCTTCTTCATACCCACGTTTCAGCTCAATAGTACACCTTTTAAGGCAAGGTTGGGCATGATGTTTAAAGATTGTAGTGGAGGGGTGGAAGTGCCACAGCCTTGTACCGTCATTGTTTCGTTGACCCAATGTTAAAGGTCCCATGGCATGAAAATGTCACTTTATGAGGTTTTTTAACATTAATATGAGTTCCCCAGCCTGCCTATGGTCCCCCAGTGCCTAGAAATGGCAACAGGTGTAAACCAAGCCCTGGGTATCCTGCTCTGCCTTTAAGAAAATGAAAGCTTAGATGGGCCGATCTGGAATCCCCCCCCCCCCCCCCCAGACGATGCCATCACAGATGACCATGAAAATAACATATTAAACTATATACTCAAAATGAATACAGTAAACAAAACACAAATCAGCTTTTACTGGGAACTAAGAGGAATATCAATATGGTTATTTGTGTTGTAAACCGGAAATATGATTATTGTTATAATCTCTGTATATGAGTCTAGGAACGTTCTGAAGAAAGCATAATGAAGGCTACATGCTGCTGAGGCTATATTTACCTTCGTCTAGTTAACACAAAAGGTGTTGCACTTGGGAAACTTCGAACTCTTGCCATTGACTGCTCGTGTCCATCTTTGGTTGGATCGTCCGTACTACCGGAGCCAGAAAAAGGCCAAAATCCTTTGGATTTGGAGCCGCTACCACCCATCTTCAGCTGCAGCACATTATTTTCCTGGGTCCCAGGACTGCCAGTAGTGTTACAGTGTTACTGTACCAGATGAAATGTGACCTTCAGAAAATGAAACCTTTGAAAAGTGACACATGAAAGAGAGGAGTTAAGTCATTTGAGGCCATTTATTATAACACAAGCAAAACAATCTACAATTAACATCCTTTTTTTCAGCTTATGCTGGCAACCCAGTTTTCTGCGGACAAGAAAAGTGATAGCAGTATGTATGATCATAACTCTTCCTTAAATATTAAAAAGAAAACAGATAGGCTATACTGCAACACCTGTGCATTTGAACATCTAGCCATTATTATATAGCCAGTAATTATATATTGTTTATTGTTAACACAAGACACAAAATAGAGGGCTAATAGAAGACAAAGCCCAGACTGATGTCGAGTTTGGTAATAATTCGAATCCTTTGACCATATATTCCAGAATATAGCAGGTCAGCTAAATGACAACATATATTATCATGCAAAGTCAAGGTCGCAAACCTGACAACCCTTCTATGTCCTACCATTATAAAGTTAAAATGGTAACGTTATTTGAAAACAAGACAATTCTGAATAACGTTAGTCAGCTTTGCTTAGAGTCAAGAGGGCTCGGGCATTAGCACAGGTTATCTGTACAGGACGGTGAACATGGCTAGCTAGCTTTGACCGACAAGACCATTAAAGAATTGGTCCTGCTTGCGTTAGTTAGCTACAGTGGATTTGATGTCTCTTTATGTCCTGGTTGTTAGCATTACCACTATCTAAATAAAGGTTGGTTAGCACTCTGTTAACGTTACTATCATGGTAAGGTCAAGATGTTTTTACCTGGTTAACGTTTACAAAATTAACGTTTACAGCCGCTGCCAAAGGCTAACGTTAGCTGTTTTGATAAATGACGTTTGTCGCTTCCGCTTAGCTGGTTGAAAACATACCTAAAGTGGGGTTTGGTGTGTTCGCAGGTATGAAATGTTCTTTGATGAATTTGTCTTGGTGGGTTGCTAAATCTCTACAAGATAACGCAAGCTAGCTGTTTATGCTAACTGACGTTGCACGTTCTTCTTCTCCGTGTTTTTCTCTGCAGGCTGGTAAAGAGATTGTGGTGAGCTACTGCCACCACATGGACAGAATGTGCTAAACACATGAGTCAGTTCAAAACGTGCTGCCTGTCCCATTACCTTTTAACTAGGAATTTAAAGAGAACGTTGTGGTACACTACAGCCAAAAGTAAATGGACTGCTCATACACTATCACAAACGAGAAGTCTCCCCATTACAGATATGCCCACTTAACCTCATGCAGTTTGGGGCAAATGTGTTATTGTTGCCTATTGTAAGTCAAGTCAAGTGGGTTTGATTGTCATTTCAACCATATTCACTGTTTATAGTGAAATGAAACAACATTTCACCATGGATCGAGTCAAGTGATGTTATGCATTTAAAATATTTAAAAATGACAAAAATGACATTCAAGACAGGCTACAATTTGTGCACAAACATTATGGACTATACATAAAGTGCAATTAGGCTACTAGACTACTTAAAGTAGAGCATTTAAGACAGACAAGGGACAGGACAGACAACAGACATAAAAAAGCAGGGCATAAGTAGACTTTTAACAGAGCACTGAATGCTGTAAGTAAGGATAGAATAGGATTTTAGCAGCATAAATAAAAAGGAGCAGGAGTGCATTTGCATCATGTCTTGTTGTTCAACAGTCAGACTGCTTGAGGGAAGAAGCTCTTCCCCATACTGGACGTGTGGGCAGTTATGCTGCGGTACTACCATAAACCGTCAATATATATACGGTCTATGGGTACTAGTACCTGATGGCAGTAAGGAGAAGAGTGCAAGTGCATGGGACGGGTGTGTTGCGCCCCTAAAATTATATCTTTGAATATTGAATATTGAATTTGAATATTTCTGCATACTGGGGTCCCTAAACAGTCTTGGAATTACATACATACAGTACATACATACATAAATTAGGTACGACTGAGACTTGTGGATTTAGTGAGCCCAAGTTTATTCATGTGTGATTATGACGTTCCCCAAAGTAGCCACTTTATTGCAGTAAGACCACTTTTTGAAACTTGACCTTGAAATATATAATGATCTTATACAACCGCTAGGATATCACAGCCTCGTGAAACTTTACAACCACAAACTAGAGACCAGCGGTTTCCAGAACAGAAGTGCTTGTCATGTAGTCGTCGCAAATATGGTATTTTGGAGGGATTATTGACAATTTTTTAAGTCAATTTTTGAATGGTTAAAATTGTCAAATTTAGCATCAAATCTTGGTAACAAATGGTATTAACCAAATATTGTTGAAAGAAATTATGAGAAATACATGAATGGTCATCATATACTTCCATTATAATGTTCCAAGCACTATACACCTATACAATTTAATTTAATTAAGGAAAACATTATTAGTTCAGATTTATGAATAGAACAACTTGACACACACTACTGAGATGCATCTGAAATTAATCTTCAGGTTTGTTGCTTTCTGATGATGTACACCTCTTATATGTGGCATCTACTGTTGTCCTTTTATCTACCCCTGAACTCCCCCTCCCTCCAAAAAAGAAAGAAAAAAGGTGGGCAGAATGCTAAGAAGTTAAAAATAAATCCCTGGCTGTTATAATAACATAAAATACTATGGTTTTGAATGACATGTTCAGCTGTAAAACATGAAATGTTTAGGTGTCGACATACTTGTATCCTATATCTTGTAGCCTACTTCAGCTTTGGCCAATTGGAATGTGGACGACTGGTCTAACACACAGTCCTTCAAACTCAGTACTTTAGGCTATAATTCAAACAATGACACTAAAATGACTATTATCATCAGTTTGTTAAACAGTTAGAATGTAAACACGTTTCACATTTTAACTTGCAGAAAATCCAATTTACAGGTTCATTAAGGTGTCAAAAAATGTTGACACCTTAATGCTTCAGCTTCACAGAATATAAATAAAACTAAATAAGATAAATGCCCAGAAAGACTAAAAGTTATTACCACTATAAATAGTCCAGTGAAGCAGCATTGTTTTTAAAAGAAAGAACTGCATTCAATTAAGTCCAAGATAATCTATTACTTCTCCCACCAGTGCTCTGCTTGCACACAACTAACAGGCCTGCAGTAAGCCTTGGTTATGGCATTGTCTGAGCTCTTTTCTTCCCTTTTAAATTGCCAATCAACCATAGTATTCCATCTTGCAGAAGTCTCTTCATCATCTCAAAACATGACGATCAGTTGAATCCCTCAAAGTCAACCAGGAGTAGTAATCCTTGCCATGGCCTGCTTCATCGTGTCTCTAGCAAGAGCGTAGCGCTTCACAATCTGCCGCACATGCTCTTCTTCCTCTCGCTTCAGGATTCGCAAAAAGTTGCACAACTCAGGAAAACTAAATGCATCCCACTGGGAAGGAGAGCAATTTTTCACTTTAGAATCTGTTGTATAGACAGTACATGTATTTGCTTTTCCGCATATATTGACATGTTCATGATATGTATTCATCCTCAGAGCCAAATGGAAACTTACATTCACTTCCCCCGTCTCATTCTCCTTCAAAACCAGACTCAAGACTTTTTCACTGGGGCCGGCACACAAGCGCAGGTAGAGAGGGCACTCATCATCAGGCAGTTTACGCATGTACACTAAACAAAGTAAAATTCATCACTTTCAATTTAATACATGGTTCTGTATTTTTTTTACAGTAACTGCACACTATTGAGGATTCTACCTTGACTTTGTCTCTCAGCGCGTTCAAAGAGGGCAAACTTGGCCGGGTTGTCCACCACGGTGAACTTGTTAAGCAATGCCTCGATGACTTCTCGCACGCGTGTTTGGGAGCTTATATGCAGGTGTTTGGCAGCATCTTTGGGGAGGTAGAAAGATGTCCGCCGTTTCATCCCTCTGCCTTGCTGATCTTCCTCCTGTGTGAAGCACAGGCTCTGAGGGGGAGGGAGGGAGATTGGACGGACTAACTGAAAGTGAACCTTGATGAAACCAGTGTAGGACCCGTCTTTATTCTGCAAGGTAGACAAATAGATATTGTAAGAATGGGATTGAAGTTGTCTGCAAAATATTAAATACTAACAGTGTTGTGACCCAGTCATCTTTGTTCAATTCCCAAGTCTCAAGTCATTTGGTCCAGGTCTCAAGGAAGTCTCAAGTTATTAATTATTTTGGGCAATTCAAGTCAAGTCACAGGTTATGTCCAATCAAGGCAAATCCTTAGTCAAGGTAAGTCAAGTCCCAAATCAAGTCACTTTTTTGTCAGATAAAGCACTGTTACCTGTAGTATCAGGTCTTTGATTTTTGTATTATATTTGAAATTCAGTGAAATTTATGTAATCAACGCAAAACTAATTATTACTTATTTATTTCATAGTCCCTCCCCATCACTTTTGAAACAGTGATGTTAATACTGAAAGCCAGACTATGTCAAACATCAAAGTGTGTCATTCTATTATGTGTATTATTATGCGCACACATAATATTATTATGTGTACACATAATATGTGTATTAGTCACTCACAAACATCATGTAGAGATTGCTGTTGATCTGTGCATTATATTCCTTAACCTTGTGTTGAATCTCACTAACAGTCAACTCCCGGTTACCCCAATCGATCTGTTCGTCCTAAAAAGAAAAGAACAGCAAATAGGCCACATAATGTCAGCAGAAAGCTTGTCCTCACAAGTGAGCGTTGAGGATGGAGAGAAAGTGACAGAGAACAGATGCATGGAAATAAAGTAAAACCAATTCAAGCTTTTTTTGTGGTTAGAAAATAAATATGTGATTTTATAAAGTTAACCAGAAAAGGAAAACAGCTTTGTGCCTTTGAATCATGCCATAGCCTCACCGCTGATTATCTTACCTTGTGAAAGAAAGACGTATATGCAGTAAAATACGGTTCCAGCTCTGAGCTACTGTCCTTCTGACTGCAGAATGTGTCAGTACTTGCTGTGCTTCCCCAGGTCATCTCTGAGGTTCAGGTGAACTTAGTTAGATATTTATCATTGCCAAAATCTTAAAATAATTTCTGGAGTTATATGTCAGAATTTTCCACGCTCTCCTCTGTCCTTTCTTCTGCCTCGAGAGATCTGATTCTGCTAACAGCTCTTTTGACCTCAGCATTTCCATTTGCTCCTCCCTGAAAATAAAACCTCACAAAGATGTCTAAACGGCCAGCCCACCCCCAGAGGAGATCTGCTTAAAGGATCCTAAACTTTCACCCAATGTCATTGCTGATGTGCGTTTACATATTCACATTAAAATGTGGTTTCCATACATAACTGACCATATCACAACTCCACCAATAGCTTTAATTCTTGAGAAATTCCCTATTCTCCCTATTCACATCTTCATGCTGTGTTTTAAAGGGGACATAATATGCAAATGTTCATGTTTATTCATACTTGAATGTTGGGTTTCTACTGGAACATGTTTACATGCTTTAATGTTCACAAAATACGGTATTTTTCTCCTACTGTCTGTCTGAATAAATATAATAAATTTGAATAATACATTTAAAATGTTGTCAGAAACACGTTTCAGTGAATCATTTTTGTAAACTATGAGATCCGCCATTATGGTCTGGCTTTGAATTTCCCGGAGAAGCCAGACCCATGTGATGCGTTCGTCCAATCATTTTTTGGGCGACAATGCAGATTAGCACCGCTTGCTGTTATGAAGACGTATTATGTCTTGCGCACGCGCAGAAGTTACCCTTAAGTCGCTTCAGTGTGTTCCAAGGCACTTTTTGGACCGACTCAGGGAGGCAGCCAGTCCGACTGCCTTTTCTGCCGACGGTTGGCCGTCGGGTCGGTGTGTCAGAGCCTTAAGCCATCCTCGTGAAAAAGCCCTGTCTGCTCTGATAGGCTTGTGAGACAAATATGGCGCACCTTTTTAAAGGTAGTTCTAAGTCATGGGTGGAGATACTTAGACGGGGGCCAATATATTCTAATGGGCTTGAATTAGACGTAGGAAGGAAAGCCAAATCTGATGGCTCCCTTGTTTTCTGATCTAATCAGGCAAAAGAAAACAGGTTGTCTTAGTTCACAGTTTGTGGGTTGGTAGACAAATGCACGTGCACAAGCACTGAAAAAGTGAGTTTTTCATAATATGTCCCATTTTACACAGTCTAGTTAAGCAGTCTATTAGGACTTTAAAAGTCATGATAAATCAACTTTTCTGATTTATGCTGAATGTCCCATTGCATATGATGGTAAACTTATATTAATGTGGTCTGAATACGCTGAAAAACAGTGAACCAATCCTTTAACTATCTGATAACTTGTGTTGGTCCTAGATTTGTTTTGTGTGGTTCTGAAATAAATGCAGCTGTTTTATTGTAAAGTTGTTAACTTATCCTTTCCCCTTAGCTCTCTCCTAAATTACGTTCTCTCTAGAAGCATTGACACTGAGGAGGTAATAAAACCAGCATCTTTGAGGACATATGGCACAATGACACTCAGTGGACAGCAGCGGGCAATCTGGTAGCCATCTGCTTTGACCTATTCACCTAAAATAATCCAATAAAGACAGCTTTTTAAACAAATGTACTATTGATAAAATATGTGATTGTAGCTTTGTTTCTCACCACATTTGTGTCTGTCTCGAGGGACTCAATAGAGAAATCTTCCTTGTTTGTTAACAAACTATCTGTGCTGCAGTCCAGATGGATGAATGGTCGGCAGCGGTAGTGACAGGTGTAACTGCAGTCTGAGAGAGAGAGAGAGAGAGAGAGAGAGAGAGAGAGAGAGAGAGAGAGAGAGAGTAAATTCTCAATTATACTTTGGCTAGCGGTCAACGCTTGTTGTGTAGAGCCCTCTGTGAATTTTCTTCAGTAATCTGTCCCTGTGCTGAAAAACATCACCCAAAACACACTAACCTAGATGCATTATCTATGTTATGTAAGCAACAGGCCAAAATGCAAAAAGAAAATTGGCCATTTTTTGACATTTAATGGGATGTTAATTACAAGCCATTATCACTCTGTCAACTGTTTGTTTCTAAGTGCAACAGCAGTTCATTTTTTCGGTTGAACTGGGACAGAAATGTTCCAACATGAAGCTTGCCAGAGCTTCCTACAGATTAGTACAAACTCTGTGATAAAGCTTCTCATGAATAGAAAAATAACATGAGCATCCTGCATTCTGGTGGTACTGGAAAATGAAGATTATGTCACAACTCTGTGAGCTTTGGGTGGACATCACTTAGTTATTATGGGGCTACAGCGCTGATTTGGGCCTTTATTTGAGGGCATTTTAAGCCATTTCTAATAAGGCTAAGAGATTTATCTTAATACCAGTGTTCTTTACGACCTTGATTAAGCAACCACAATGTTTCTCTATGTCTACTAATCACATATAACATGATGATTGAAGGCATCCTTGTATTGTACATCATTGTGTCACATGCAATAACGATTAAGTTGCTTTTTAAGGTCAAAGGATGCAAAAAAATATTCTCATCATTTACACATGAAACATAAAGAACAAGGCTAGTATTTTTCTACATTTTTCTCATACCCAAAATCAAATATCAGTCCCCTGTGTCTCCATACTTCTCAACCTGTCTGCGGCTCTCAGCACCTTCCGTTGTACATTTGGTACTACTAAAGTCTAAAATCT
This sequence comes from Etheostoma cragini, assembly GCF_013103735.1. Lineage (NCBI taxonomy): Eukaryota > Metazoa > Chordata > Actinopteri > Perciformes > Percidae > Etheostoma > Etheostoma cragini. The sequence goes on along the minus strand of NC_048410.1, from coordinate 15,110,788 downwards.
TAAATAAATGATTTTCTAATATTTACTTTCATTTCTAAATATGGCTAAATAATGTACTTGCATAGTAAATTTTTAACAAATGCTACAAACAGGAGTAAATAATTTGTTTGTTTGTTGGGGATTATTTTTAGCTTTGGATTAATACACATTTAGTGCTATGACCAGATCCGACAGTAGGACGGTGAATGTGGGCCCTTACTCAAAATAAACTACAGTGATGTTAATGGTATTAAAGAAATATGTCGCTCAGCTCAGCATATTGGCTCATTGATGTGCTTTTAATAACAACAAAGGTCTATGGCACAAGGAGAAAATATTACCAGACTTCTAAACAAATTCACATGCAGAATTTACTTACTGGCGCAGCGTAAACTTTGCTTATAAAGTCCCCAGATGAATTCTCCACACAGGTCACACCAGGTGAGATGGGTGTGACTGTACGGCTGGAAGTCATGACCCACCCCGGCCTCTTCTATCTGGCACTGCGTTGCCTCGATGCTGACGCTGTCTCCGACTAGCCGGACCACATGGAAGTGGCTTGGTGGACCCGGGTTTACAGGTGGTGGGGCTGTCCGGGCCGCAGGAGCAGCCAGCTCAATGGAATCATTTACACTGAGGTCTTTCAGCTCAATCAGCTCACATTTAGACATCCTGTCACTGATACAGACTCCGGCATGTCAAGTGAGCACTTGCTGCACATGAGCTAGTAGGCTAGGGGTATACATCCAGCCCATAGAGGAAACAGGATTATGTGCACCCTTGCATCCTTAATAAGGATATTGTGGATGTCAGGCTTTGATTAAATGTACAGTATTTGGAGCAAGGAAAGCACCAGGTCAGTTTTTGACACCGCTCAGATTGGTGTGTTGTGCAGAGGAACAGAGGGCCACTAAGTCCTTAGGAGCTGCAAGACAGTTTGAAAGCACACCCAAGAACAGTACAATGAATACGTGTATGGATCAGTTTCACAGAAATGATCTAAAAAATTTAAATCAGTGTCAATTCAGGCAATAACGTTAAAAAAAATCAACATCCGTGCTTACAGTTGGGCTTTACAAATGGAAAAACAAGAGATTAACCTTTATTATCCGATGCCAGGATTTCTATGATTATGATAAAAATGTGGGACAAGATGACATGGTCTAATCCTGTGAAATCCTGCACTCATACGTTTTTTTTTTCTGTGCGTGACACTGAAACAAAACTGCATAAAAGTGGGCCAGTACCATTTCATGAATTAATTCCAGAAAACACAAAACAACCTTAAATCCATTGTTTCAAAAATAACTGGCAACACAATTGGAATAAAAAGCCTGTAGCCATGGTTTTAAGTTTTTTAACAAATACAATGTCATGTATGCATGTCCAACAGCAACAGGTGCTGCATGTGTGGAAAAACAGTGGTGGAATGTTTACTCATATACTGTAACAATTTAAGGTACTTGTAGTTTAATTGAGTATTTCGATTTTACGCTACTTTATACTTCTTCTCCACTGTGTTTCCATGAGAAATGTTCTACATTTCCTCCACTGTTAATTAAACAGCTATGGTAGTTTTGCCCATTAAGATTATACATAGAAAACATATGATCATTTTATTGAGAATGCAGCATTGTTGGTAGATTAAACTTTGCAGCAGTGTATAACTTATGTAAAATGACCTACAACACTGGAATTGCTGCTTATAAGTAAAAGAAATCAGTAATATTAATCAATTAATATAGTTTATAAAACATGCAACACTGACAGGGGTCGTTGTGCTGCATAATGAGTATGCCTCCTTTTAGTTGTGTTATTTTAAGTACATTTCATCATATTTGTCTTATAACTTACTTTTACCCGGGGAAGGTTTTGAGTTCTGACATTCACTTGTTATTGAGGATATTTAAATTGTGGTATTGCTATTTTTACTTAAGTAAAGCATCTGATTACTTATTCCACCCCTTGTGACCGACAGCACAGGCAGGTATTGGTATGCAAACACCACTTTTCTGAGCTGTAGAATACATTCCTCTGGCGTATCACCAGGAAGAAGAATAAAAATGTTCACAGGTGCATTAGAAACTTTACACGTTTCATTAGTTTCCCTGTGGAGCTGCATTGTGACTTGAATATGAACAACCCGGGGCTCTATCTATCTGCCAAGTGGGTCACCACACGGCGCAATTATCCACACAGGGCAACACATTGTACCAGGGATCATTCAAGCATATTCTGCTGTTTTTCTCTTAAATAACTTTCGTGTGAAACTGAGCAAACGTGGCTTAAATTATAAAGTTGAGACTCTTTATTTGTCATTTGTTGAAAGTGCAGCTGAGCCTGTAACGGGACAACCCGGTTTAATCCTGTCGGAAACGGGACGACAAACTCAGTTGACACACCAGAATAAATGTTCGGAATTGCTGACAGACAAGCCGTTAAAAAAAGACCTTACCTCGTATAATTCATCATCGCCACATCCCGTGCACGAGATTTAGAGAGTGAACGCAGTTTGTTGTTTGCATTAACACCGAACCGTCCTTCGTCCGTCGCACGCACTTCAGTTTGCGCATGCACATTGCGAGTGTGGGATTACTGTCTAATCCGGTATGTGTATTAAACCATCCTGAGGGAGGCACCACAGGAGGAAAATCCTCTGTTTCTGTCTCACAGTACAAGTAGCCTGTAGCCTCCTACTGTATGTGTGTACAATGATGGAGGGGTCAATAAAAGGTAGCACAGCCTAAACATTGTATAGTTTTCTCACACTTTATGGAGTATTTTAATGGTTAATAAATTATGTTCTAATGCTTTGAAGATCATTAATAAACCATTCATTAAATCAACTTCTGTTTCAGCAACATATATAACTGCAGACTTTAGGGTTTACACTATATGCATTACCAATATTATTGTGTTTTTACTAACTACAAAAGGATGAACAACGTGAATTGGGGGATTTTTCCTAACCTGGCAACCATTGCTCTTATAACTAATTCATAAAGTAGGCTGTTAGTAAATGATTCATGAACCATTAATAAAGACATAAGTTACAATGTATAAACCCTTTATAAAGGATTTCATATTAAAAATTGAGTTGAATGTTTGGATAAATCCTGCTTCAAACCGCTATAGGATAGGTTAACCATTATTAAAGAAATTGACAATTTAATTAACACAGTCACAGTGTGTAAAATATTATAACTTTGTTTAAAATGGGATTTAAATTAATCAGTATAATGTGCTTTAATGGTACTAATGATCAATTTGAGAAAGAGGGAGTCACTTTTCTCAAATGATGGATATTTCCGTTTGGAATGAATAGACTGTTAAATGTTTGAGAGCCATTTGGAATTCACTCAATGAAGAAAAAGCCTCCAGGCTTAAACATGGGGGCAGATAAAGAAGAGCCTATGTTGGAAAACCATGGTTGAGAGTGCCACTCTCTTATTTTCTTCATTCGGTCTTTGTAGAGAGAGAAAAGCAAGGGGCAAAGCAAGGGAATGTAAGAGGTGTGAGTAAATCTGAACAGTACACGTTCTCTACTGCTACTGCTAATAATACTAGTAATTCTAGTAAAATGCACTTACTTTATTATATAAAAAGTCAAAGTGCTCTGCACCAGTTTTTGTTTTTGCCAAAACCCTTTAAAGCCTTTTTGAAAACAAAAACATGTTTAAACGTGTTGGATAGTAACTAAACATTTCAACTTACTCAAGTACATTTTGTTGCTAATACTTATGTACTTTTACTTCAGTGAAATTTAGAAAGCAAAACTTACTTGTAATAGAGCATTTTTATACTGTGGTATTGCTGCTTTGAATTATTTGTATATTTCTTCCACCACTTCCACCAAAAGCAAATAAAATAGAGTAACAATTGAAGTGAGTGCCATATCAACTGGAATCACAATAAGGGAGTTAAGACTTATTACACTGGGCTATTTATTGTTACTGTAGTGCCACCATCTGGATGACACAGGTGTGTTTAGTTAATGAGCATGTTATACCGTTATAACAGGAACCCACATGGCAAGTCTGGATCCTCTGGAAAAAATGAACAATGAACAAAGAAAGAAACACAATGTACACAAACACAGTAAGCTTTGTCAATCTATAATTAGACTTCATTTTGATATGCTTAAGCGTGAAGAGACCATTTGGCGCTGTGTTTGGTGGGCATAATGTGTCTATAATATGTGTGTATGTGTATATGTGTGTGTGTGAGTGTGTGTGTGAAAGACAGACAGAGAAAACAAAGGGGGGTATCCTGAATGGGCATGTTGTTGTTGTTTTCTTGCTGTGTATGCAGTGTGAGGCCCTGCGGAGTCACAAGCTTATGATAGAGTAATTGGTAACCTGTGAACAGCTGACTGGTGTCCATACTCCTGGGTGTGGAATGGGTGTTATAAGTCCGAGACATCCCATCTTTAGCCTTATGACCAACCAACAACATACACCCAAACTGAAAGAATTTACCCTCACTACTACTGCTACTTGTATAGTCTATCCGTCGTAGTTGACTGAACGATGTTTTCCCCAAATTCATGTAGGGCAATCATTCAAGGAGACATCCACGTCAGCCAGGAGCATGTTCAGTTAATTGACCAGAATGAACAACGATCGTTTCCGGATATTCAAACTTCAGAATAAAAGCGTGCATATGCTGCTCAGTGCAGGGAGACTTCCAAAGCTCCTTGTCAAAAGTCTGTTTGGTTATGATTTATTTCTTATTAACTGACAATGAAAGGTATGTGTTTAGTTTAGAGGCCCTGCAAACACATACAGATGCTTTCACTTCTTCTAGCTACTTAGACTTCTGGTCAGGTTGAAGATTAGTGGAGTTATAATAGAATAACCCAAGGTACTAAATTCCATAATACGGACAATAAAGGTGTTACCTCTCCAACACTTGCAAAAAAAATTGAGGGTCAGACTGATGTAAATCAAGCACATAATGCAGCAACACAGTAGATGAGGTTTAATCCCACAAAAATATATATTATAAAATATCTATGTAGTTAGACAAGCCACTGCTATATATCAGGTTTATTCAGCTATTGGGCAACAAGACCTGTTTACCCCTGTCCCTGTAACTTAGTCAAACACCAAATATTTAGGAATGTGCTGTGTGTAAATTCTGACACAGAAAGACAAAGTTAACAATGAAATGTTGGCTTTAAGGCTCTTATCATCCCTTTTAATAATTACTGTGCCATTACTGTTATGAAATTAAAACGTTTAACTGACATACTATGGGGCAGTTACCAGTTTTGCCTGATTATTAATCCAGTTTTGAGTGTGCATACATTTTCATGTAAAGGGGAGGATTTCAATAATAAAACTGGGGATAACATGATCATAAAAACGCACATGCAGTGTGGTGGCATTTTGAGTTTTTTGTAGTTTATTGAGATGATTGATCGCAAGACACGCTTTATTCTGAAAATAACTAACCGGAGGTTGTATTTATTTCTGGCTGGCGAAGATCATGAACGTATTCAGAGGAGATACGTAGCTAGCTAAAGTTACCGCTATTAGACAGTTTCTACCCTGACTCTTCTGTTATTAAAGTCCCGTATTTTAGCTTTAAATCCACAAAACTTTAGCACGAGGCGGTAACGATTTTTTCTTTACTTTCACCATCACTTCCGCTTCTCTTTGGCGGAAACTGCGAGTTTACTTTAGGTGACAGGCTGTGGTGTGAGCCGCCGAAGTCTACTTAAATTGTCTTTAACATGGTTTACAACAAAGAGACTGAAACCGAGCCTCGTATCTACGGTTTTACCAGAACAGCTTCCGCAGTGCTGACCCACTTTATCTGCATCGTCTTCACTGTGTTCATCGCAGTTCTGTCTCGACCGGGTACCAGTGAGTGCTCTAATTCAAACATCTCCTTGATGGTAGTCACTTACTAGATACCATTTGTTAATTTGAGCTAATCTGTTTGTTTTATTTCAGGTTGGTTTTCCTGGCATCCCTTCTTTATGACACTAGCTGTAAGTTAAACACTTTCATAATGAATATTTTCAGGTGTAAACACAGAAATAAATTCAATTTCTTATAAAATCATTCACATATTTCAATTCTCATTTTTAGAGCTGAAACATTCAGTTAATCAGTTGGTATATCAATAGTAAAATATTTAGCAACTAATTTGTTACCTTTGGAATTGTTTAAGATATTTATTAGAAAAAGGGTAACAATTCACAGTCCTAACTTCTCAAACGTGCAATTTGGATTTGTTAACTCATTGGGCTTTTGGACAGCACACCAAAAGATGAATAACAATTAAAATACTTGTGAGTAGCAACCACATTTTAATTGTTTTCCTTTCCTACTAGTTCTCCTTCTTCATGACAGAAGCCATACTCCTCTTTTCCCCGTATGGCTCCCCCATCAAAAGATTTCCACACAAGACAAAAGGTCGTGTTCACTGGATCGTGCAGTGCCTCTGTGTGTCCTGTGCAGTCCTGGGTCTGACAGCCATCTCTTACAACAAACACCTAAATGGTAAACCCCACTTCACCTCGTGGCACGGTCTGCTGGGCCTGCTCACAGTGTGTGTGGTCGGGCTGCAGTCTTTGGCAGCTGTGCCTCTCATCTACCACTCTCTGGCCAAAGGCTGGTCCCTGGCCAAACTCAAACGCTACCATGCAGCGTCTGGACTCGTCACATACCTGCTGGGCAGCGCCAGCCTACTCCTCGGCCTGAGTTCCGCTTGGTTCACTGCATCTGTCTGGGAATACACCTGGTACCTGTCAGCACTCTGTATTGCTCTCAATGCCCTCGTCATAATGAACCAAGTCAGCAGTGCGTACACGGCTAAAAAACGGTTGCAGTACTGATGGAAGACACAGTATTATTGACACTTTAATACTCACTGAATACTTAAGCCATGTTTGCCTCAGATATTTCATTTTAGTAGCATGCAACCAGTTTGATCTGTTCTTGTCATTGTCAAATGTGAATAATGTAACATTTTTCTTGCCTTTTTTTACACGGTATGCACAGCACCTTTGAGTACACTGAGGTCATGTCTTCTGTATTTCTTTTTCAGGAATGTGGGTTGGCTTGACAATTACACACATATTCCGCACATTGGGCCTTAAGTTGAGATCAAATGATTCCAAAGTGAATAACATTCTAATCAGCCTCTGCTTTTCTTTGGGTTTACTGCTATTTACCAAATGCTTGCATGCTAGTATGCTAAACTAAACTGGTGACCATGGTAAACGTTACACCTGCTAAAAATCAGTATGTACGCATGCTAGCATTAGCGTTTTACAAAGCATCACTGTGCAGCCTCACAGAGCTGCTTGCATGGCTGTAGACTCTGTTTTTGACTAAAAAAAAACATGTTACTTTTAGTAACACCAATTCTATTAAATAAGGAATATTGAATATTCTCTACTGGTGTTGCAAACCCAGTAGTATGAAGGTTTTGACAGATGTCAGACCATCATATCGGAATATGAGATACGATTTGCAGAATACTAAATATAAAAAGTGTTTTTGGTAAAATTCTTGCATAATTCAGTATTTCTAATATCCTGCCAATGGTCCTGAACACACTATATGTTGAATTCTCTCTCATGTATCTCAGGTTGATAACTTTTGTAGTAACAGGTTTGAATACAATTTAATAAATCATATTAAAGATATGTGAATTAAAAGCGTTTGTAAATGATTCACACTGCAATAGAAGAGTGTTTTATTGTTAAAATAACATTGATAACACAGTCATATTTTGCTTCGATCTAGGCTGCATTTATGAAATTCTTACTGGATCAGCCATCAATGGGTCAAAGTAAACAAAGGGTTAAAAAAATGTAGTTGCAAAAACAATGTATTTCCATCATAAATACATTTCAGACGCTTACATTAAAGGAAGGGAATCAACTGCCAGGCCAGTGAACACCAATAACAAGTTATATCAAAAATAAAAAACTGAAATATTTGCATGAAAAGAAAATGCACATAACTGGCAAGAAACGGCAGACCGGGTTTGGTTTTATAAACTGATGATTCACAAGATTCAATTGCAAAGTGTTTCCAACGGACTGAGAATAAAGACAATTCAGTTCCCAAGCAGATATGATCTTTTTTCAAAGAGCCAGCTCCACCTCCAAATCTGAAACCAACCAGCCCAAGTTCCCAAGACATGCTGAAGAAAACTGGAGACATCCTTGATGATAGAAACATAGCAACGGAACAACAACAAGGAAGGAGCCAGTAACTAACAAAAAGGGAACAGTACTCTTGACTGGGAGCAAAATCAAAATAATTAAAAAAAAAAAATCAAGAAAACATCTCTACCAAAAACTGTCTCAGGTTATCCAGTGTTACAGTCTACATACCTTGCGGCGTTCTCACAACACAAACACAAGGCTACAGAGACAGCAAAGGCCTAAACTCCCTAAAGCACCGCAGACTCACACCGACTGACACTACTGACGGAAGCTACTTACACTGCACAGCTTTTAAACACACACCTCTGTGAAAAGCTACCACATGTTGTTGGCACCGTCAGTTTGGTAAGGCCACCACCGGTCCACAGTCATGTTCGATGGTTGATGGTTGGTGGCTTCATTGACTTAAAGTTTTAAACACGCCGCATGAATGCAATGTTTTCTACAGTTTAGGTAATATATTTGCTCTCAGCGAGGTTCTCAAAATAATCCATTAGAAAATGAGTCAAAACTACATGTAGGGTGTAGGCTGACTGATGGTGGAGGACACTGAAAACTGCAACAAAAGAGGTGGAAGATTTAGCAACATTAAACCTTGCTTTGTGCTCCTTTTAGCTTTCAGACTGAATCTGCCCAACGCTTGTGTTTTGAGTTTGACACTGTCTGTCTAAATACTCAGTAGTTCCAACTGATTTGTAAAAGGGATGTACTAAGAGAAATGCTAAGAATGAAGACCCCTTTGTGTTATTTAAGGCGAAAAATTAAAGAACACAGTCCGAATCCATGTCCCAGCCCGTTTTATGAAAGGCTAGGAAAGTACATTCATTTTTTGGGGGGGGGGGGGGGAGAAGAGAAATTATGAAGTTGAACATACATTTGTTTCCCCAGCATCAATGCAAGAGCACGTTTATCATCATGATAGTCACTGTAATAATAAACCATCTTTCTACAAACAAAATCTACACACTGCACAGTATTGCAATATAAACAATGATAATGACTGCTATTTACAAAGTATCAACATGTTCAGTTATAGTATAACACATAATATCCTTTCAACAGGGGATGCTACAATGTCTATCAAATTGCTAAAGACTAAAATATGCTCTGAAAGCCTAAGATTCTGTTTTTAAAGGTAAGCCTCGAAGAATTTTCTCGAAATATTTTGTCTGGTGGATTTTAACAACGTTCTGTAGGCGCTGTGAGTTGGTTATTGGACTGTGTGGCTTACCAGTATTGTTTACTAGAACAGTGCTGAAATAAAAATTGTTTATTTGTGTTCAGCAGGTGAGTACTAAGGAAACATCAAATTTTGGTTCGCACTAGACTGTTCCACAGTAATACATCATGAGAAAATCGAACATTAAGCAGTGTTTCCTCACATTATTCCATCTGCATTCAGGTAGAAAGAAAATTAACAGCACGGTGAGGCCTTGTTTTAAAGTGTAGCAGGAGATGCCGAGGTTAAAAAGACCCCAAAAATGTCAGCTGGTCCCCAAACAACAATGATCTGTTCCTACTGCTCCGATGCTCCAGCTGAACGACTATAAGATATTCAGCATAACGATTTGTTACTCTGACTGTGTGCAGTCATTAAGGTACTAGTTGATTCTCTCAGTTGCAGGTGAGAGTGAGAGTCTGTGTGTGTGTGTGTGTGTGTGTGCGTGTGTGTGTGTATGTAGTTTAATGAGAACATTAGGAATGGGAACACAGTTAATTTCACTGGTAAACATGTGAATGATATGAACTGTTTTAATAGCTAGTCTAACAGCAAGGCCGAAACACATTTAACTTATCACAACCTTTTCCAACTTCACAGTATGTGTTCAGGATTAAAATTGATTTAAAAAAAATTAAGATGACAAGCCACTTCATCATTGTAGAATTTTCCCTTGTTTCTCTTTCCCTACTCGCATTTATTCTGATGCACTCAAACAATAAGAATATAACAATGCATCTGGCCTTCGGTTAGGGTAGATACTGTAACAGAATCAATTTAGTTGATTTAGTAAATGCGTAATCATTCCCGTCCCTAATGTAAGTTATGTGTGAAACTGCCTCTCCAGGACTTGAGTCTCTACTGTCCTGTCACCTCTATTACATCATCATCAGAACTACTGCCGCCGTTCTCCGTACTCTGATGCATGTCCGGTTGGGTCAGAGCTGCCCCTAACAGACTTGAAGTGGGATTGTTGAAATGGGAGAGGAAACTGGATGCAGTAGTGTTGGAGTTAGGCGTTGGGAATCCCCCTGACCCAGAGAGGAGGGAGGTGGGGAACATCCTCGGCTCAGAGAGCAGCGACGGACTGTAATCAAGAGGGAAGCCAGACGAAAGCAGGCCAGCCATGTTGGGAGTCATCAAGTACGAAGGCAGTGAACCTGACGCCAGGGAGGAAGAAGTTGCTGCAGAGGGTGCAGATGACATGGGGATGGTGGTGGAAGCAGAGGAAAAAACAGCGGACAGAGAGGACGAAGAGGGGGTGGAAAGGTGTCCTGTTGCAGACTGTCTCAGTAGGTCCGAGCCTGCGGAGGGGAACATGGTCTGTAGGTCAGCCAGTGTTTGTCTTGGTGTCTGAAGGAATGAGGATCCACCACTACCGTCCATCAGAAGTGGATGATTTATGTGACCTAGGTTCCCCAGTAGTGAGGTCGTGTTCAGACCCACAGGGGGAAAACTGAGCCCACTGGAGCCCATTGACAGTCCAGGGAAACGTGTTGCAGCCGAAGTGCGTTTTCCTCCTATTTGTGTGTTGCCATGGCTTTCAGTACTCCTGCGCTTGCTGCCTCGCATCTCTAAAGCTGAGCTCAAGAGGTCTTCACTGAGTTGCCTACTGAGGTCAGCAGTCTGATTGTTTTGCGTACTGCCTTCATCTCCTGCTGGTACAGCCAACATTTCTGACGGTGACGGCAACTCATTCCCCATGCCCGCGGTGACATCACTTGTGGATGCAGCGTAGCGGCTGAACTCTCTGAGAATCTCAGAGTTTAAGGGAGAGGAGGGCTGCTGCTCCCCGTTGGGGGAGCCCTGCTGTTGATCCACAGGTGATGAACAGCCATTACTGAGTGGGTGGAGTAGGGAACCATGGGTGTCTGTGGAGGAGAATAATATGCAATAATATGACTAGAAAGCAACACACACACACACACACACAAACACACACACACACACAAACACACACACACACACACACACACACACACACACACGCACGCACGCACGCACGCACGCACGCACGCACGCACACGCACGCACACACGCGCATGCACGCACGCACGCACGCACGCACACACACTGTGTGCATGTGCGTAGGTATGTTTCTTTGGAGAGAGAAATGCAGTCATAATGTCAGGAGACACGTAAAGTGTTTCTGCCTCTGAATAATCTATTCTTGAAAGGTCAATCCTGGAAATAAAATGGTGTAGCCAAATGTGTACAAATAATATTAAAAAGAAAATGACCAAATCCCTGCAAAAATGATTAGCAGTGATTCCTCATTGTTTCCTTCTTTAAGTCCAGAGTAAAGATCCAGCCCCCAAATACCTCCAACTTAATCACGTCTTTCATCAGACCCCCACACCTCCTAGAAGGCCTTTAAAACCACATCTCCAGTTTGTAAGGCGGGTTTTCTGTTACTCTCTCAACCAAAACTGAGATGACCTTTATGTCATCATCCAAGTTATTTAATCAGACTTCTTAAAAGTTTCCTGCAGAGCCAGAGAAGACAGTATACCACTGTTGTAACAGGTTGTATAGTACTTCTCGTGAAAAGTAAGATGAACTGCATGTGTAAAAGAACACCGGCCAACATTGTACGAGTTGTTAGCAAAGCTGTAATGCGTCTATGCAGCAGGAACCAAGATTAATGAAGACGTGTTTGTACCTCTTGCAGTTGCAGAGCCCCCGACTGGTGGCCTACTGATCTTTCCAGAACGAATAGCAAAAATCCTTCCATCATTTGTCCTAATGTAGGTACCTGCGGTGGAGAAAACATCAAGTGATGAGGAAGTGACTTCAAATGCTTTGTAGCTAGAGAGCAATTATTGCATTGTTGCAACTACCTTTTGATCCTCTGATAACATGGATGCTCTCTCCTGCACTAATTCGAGCTTGAACATCTGTTGTGCTGTTGGCTCCTGGGATTACAATATCTGTAGATCCGGACAAAATGGCAGATGTCTGCTCACTACATTTCAGAGACATTTTAAATTTTTCAAGAGATGGAAAGTAACAAAATACATTTACTCACAATACTGAATTGAGTAGTTTTGTTGTGTATTTTTTAAGTTGTTTTTAAAATCGGTAATATAAAATGTACTTTATTAAATTTTTTAAAGATATTTCTGGGCATTTTCAGTCTTTATTTTTGACAGGACAGCTGAAGATATGAAAGGGGAGAGAGAGGGAGAATCACATGCAATAAAGAGCCGCAGGTCAGAGTCAAGCCCCGGTGTAAACCTCTGTACATGGACGGCTGCTCTACCAACTGAGCTATCTGGCCGCCCGTACTTGATTTACATTACCAATTCCATTGACTAACGAAAACCGTAAGGAAGAAAAAAAAAAAAAAAAAAAAAAAAAAAAAAAAAAAAAAAAAGATGTAGGTGGATCTGCTAAGCAATGACGATTCAGAAACTGTTTCAGTGGAAATGCTAGCTAAAACTTCAAATTCTGCGGCCCAAAACAATGAAAAACCCTTGGCCACATGAAAGACGGTTCTTCTTTTTTTAAAGATTATTTCTTTGGGGCTTTTCCCTTTTAATTCAGAGTGACAGTGGATAGACAGGAAAGGTGGGAGAGAGATGGGCTACATGGGGCGCACACTCTTACTGGGTGAGCTAGAGACGGCCCCGAAAAACTGTTTTTCATTTAACTTCAAGAGGGCCAAGAGTATCAACATGCAACGCCAGATGTGCCTGCCAAAGGTGACTGAACTAGCAGCATTCAATAACTCCACATCTAATCTGAGGAGCATGTTTTGGTATTTGTGCATTGGTATATCAAATGAAGTTTTCATGACTCATAGCAAATTGCCAATTGTAAAGATTTATCTTTACTTAAAAATAAAATAGTTTTGGGTTTATGACCCCTTGTCCTATTTTAACACCATGGGAAAGATCCCCCTGCTCAGTTTTACAGTTTTTTTTTTCTACTTCTTACTTTTACATGGGACATTTTTCAGATAGGTTAATAGGTACTTTTACTTGAGAACAATATTCTAGTACTCTTTCCACCTCTGCCTTTTTCATCTTAAAGATTTGATGGTCAATTCAAAATAAAACATTGCAGAGTCTGTATATTTTTATGGATTTAAGCATTCACAAATATTAAACATTACCAGTTGTAGTGACGATCCGCTGTACGTAAACTCCAGCTTTCTGCAGGAAGTTGACAGGCAGGCTGCCGGCAGAGCCAGCCATGCCCATGCCGACCTGGCGAGGCATCATGGGTATCGGGGTTGACTGGATGGGCCTGACACTCGCCACAGGTTTGTCATCTGGTCGTGCCATGGGACGCCTGAAATTTTGAGGGCGGAACTCATGAGACGATCACACACATACACACATAACAGGCGTTTCAAGTAGGATGGGAAATATATTTTTAAAAAAAAGAAGAGAAATTTATGTAGAGCTACAACGTCAAACAAACCAACAAATTTGATGATTTTATTTTTGGACCTGTGCTTTTGCCAGTAAGCAAGGTAGACCGTCATTTTCAGTTTTTGGTGGAGGTAAGCATAAATTAATAAAGTAGCGCATTGCATCACAGAATATCTGGAAACACTGCTGGTTAGTTTGTGGCTCTAGCTGTTGAGCTGAGCTGTTAAGGAAAAGGGCTAACTGGATACAGTAAAACAAACCATAAGCAACTGTTCGCCACCCTGCAGACAATTAAACGAGATACCCAGAGGCAGGGCAAGCCTAAACATGCGGTCTGAAACCCACCAGCCACGTTGGTTAAATGCTGGTATGTTTGTGAGTGTCTGATCACTGGTTGGGTAATAGGGGGCATATGATGGGCGAGAGTAGGGCACCGAGGCTCGTTTCTCATCCTCATAGCTCTTCTTGGCGGCTCTCTTCTCCGCTTTGGTCAGTTTTGACTCCTTCCGGTCCACCAGCAGAGACTCGTGATGAAAAGGTTGCTATGGAGCCAAATAGAAAGAGGGACATTTAATTGCAGATCAATTGTCAGATCGGCCAAGCAAGAAGCAGGTTGATCTTATTTATTTACCCACAGACAGACTTCAACCTTATTCAGATAACATTTTAGTTTTACTAGGTAAGCTGGGGAAATGTAATGGTTACTAGAATTTCTGTGTGTATGGAGTCTTGTTTCTTTCAGTAAGTACTGAGGCATTCAGAAGTTTGTGTTTCTGCAGCACAAACCAATGGCCAACCTGGACATTAGAACATGTACTAAAAACACACTGGAGCATCAAAACAGTCTCAGTAGTATTCACCAGAAAGCCAATACTTGTGCCACTGTTAGGGTTAAGTTTTCAAATAGCTAAATTGAAAAAAAAAAAATCAAACCACAAAAACGGCCTTATTTGCATCTAGTCTTGGCTTGCTTCAAGTAATCATGCAACTGTACCTTGGTGATGAGGTGTGGATAAAGCTGACAAGCTGTATGCATCACTATTTCAAATTCCTCCTTGGATTCCAGAGAGATTTTGTCAGGTTCCTCTTCCACAAAATGCAGCAACGACTCCACTTCCTTACGAGTGAAGTTCAGCACTGGGTTCAGGTCATCAACCACACGGTCTTTAAACAAACACACAGGCACAACATCATAAGACTTGATATTATTTAGGTAGGTGTTAATTACTGCCTACATTTGATCCGGTTAAGTTTGTGCTAATAGTACTTGGATAAGGACTTAATAACAGTCCACTGACACAATTATATCAATATTTATTCAAGAATTACTAGTGAAACCATTAATTAAAGTAAAATACCAACTTCAACTGATATTGACTACACATTAACATGTAAATAGTAATAGTTGGGTCTGTCTGCTTTACGAAACAAACCCCTATAGTACTGATTGGATAATAAAAAAGGGATTGTGCAAATTCAATATAAATGCAATGTCTAACAAACACAAGGTTCACATGTTCTAATCTCTTACCAGACATGCCCTGTTTGGAGACCTGTCTGTCATAGATCTTCTTCTCCAAGGTGAAATCACAGACAAGGCGGTAAATGTAGCAGGGTTTCCTTTGACCATAGCGGTACACCCTACACACCGCCTGAGCATCATGGCATGGGTTCCAGGAGGCATCAAACACAACGACACGGTTGGCCCCAATCAGATTTACCCCCAAGCAGCCCGCTCTAAAAAAGAACACAGCAAATTATTCTGCCAGTGTTCCCAGGAAGTGTGACAATTGGTAGAAATTAGAGAGCAGAGACACATACCTTGTTGACAGGAGAAAGACCCAAGTTGTGTTGTTTTCTGGGTCATTAAACTGATTTATAAGTCGCTCTCTTTCTGAGGCAGAAGTACTCCCATCCAGTCCTGTAGAGAGACGTACATCATCTCTCATCACTGAAGCACCTGAATGCACTTTACCTCACAGTGTATCATGGTAATATTTTTCATTGAATACTTAAGACAAGATAAAGCTGAGATATTTTTATTGATGGATATTTCTATTAGTTCTTCTTGAAGAAGTCTTTTTTCATCCTGGCAGAGCAATAAAAGGTGTGTGTGTGTGTGTATATATATATATATATATATATATATATATATATATATATATATAAAAAACACTTGTCACCTAGAGTGACATAACATCATAATCACAACTTTGTAGCTACAGTGGTGGTGACAACAATTTCTGCAGAGCTGCTGGGTTGGAAGAGAGAGAAGAGCGAGCCCAGATCGGATGACTCACTGTAGTAATTGAGGTTGCGAACCCAGTTTTGGCTCTGGGCGTCAGAGGAGGCGATGCCTTTCGGCATAGCTCTCTTTGATAAGAAGTCCTCAATGACGGTCAGGGTGGACAAACTTTGACTAGTGGGTACAGAGCAGAAACAAATAATAAGGGGTAAGAAAGGTAAGTGCACTATGGCATGAAATAATTTAACATTATCATGAAATAAACCTGAGTTTAAGTGACTGCAGTTTTGTGGGGGACAGGTATACTCAAAGTTTAGACTTACAATTAATCCGTCAAAATGTTGTTGTTTTTTAATAGTCACAGACAGTACTGCTGTACGCACATGAATGGCTACAATTAACAATGCATTTTGTTTCATTAAAGGTTATGATTTTGGTTAAATGTAAAATTCCTGCTTACAAGACCAACTTGAAAGAGAAGCACAAACCCCTCATGAGATGTAGGAGGATTAAAATATAAATTTCCTACAGTTTGTAAAAAGCTCTGAAAGCTCCAAATAAGTGAGTAATTAGCAGAAATACAAAGTCTGTCTACCTCCTTTCTAATCCGCTTATCGGTGGATTTGTGCTTAACGCAATATGTGTGGACTTACCTAAAGACCAAAATCTTGTCTCTCCTTCCTACACTGTCATCAATCAAATGAAAGAGCAGAATCATCTTGGCAGAGTTCTCCAGAACTCCTGTGCTGTAGTTAGACATTATGCCCTTTGCCTGAAACATAGAATGTGGAATAAAGAAAAAATGTCAATTAAATTTTAATTTAAATAAAAGGCAGCGCAACTTCAGGCCTGGTGGAACGAAACAGACCCCTATACCGACATGACAAAAATAATTACAGGCCCTATTTTAACAATCTAAGTGCACGGCGTGAAGCGTCTGGCGCAGGTGGGTTTAAGGGCGTGTACAAATCCACTTTTACTAGTTTAACGGCAGAAAAAAAAGGGTCTGTGCGCCGAGCGCATGGCTCAAAACAGTTGTGTCTTAATTAATCATATGTGCGTTTTGGCGTAACATGCACATTTGCATGCACATTTTACTAATGCGCTGTTAAAACAACAATGAAATTCTGCATTGTTGATGTTAGACCAGGTTTTTGTTGGTCAATGGCACGATCACTTTCCACTGTCTCAAGATAGCAATACGGCAAGAACGCACCTGAACACACCTCCCCATAAGAACAGCACGCCCATGGGCGCACAGACGGGCGCAGGTGCATTCACTATTCAAACGGCGTCAATCTTAAACTAGCAAAGACTTTGGCGTCAGGCTTTGCTTTTGCGCTGTGCTGCACCAAGTGCAAGATAAGGCCCTACATGCTGGTATAGTGAACATATCAGCACTAAACGAAAAAGGATATTTAAATATGTAAAACTTTAGTCATTTGGTGCTTCAAGTCTGAAATAAAACAAGTATACTATTTTACCTGTATTTGTTATGTAAAACTAAGCCGCAAAAAAAAACATTTGCTTCATATGGACTGTCATGACATACCCATTCATACGTGATGACTTGATTGGTTCTTTCCTGAGAGTGATTGAGTGGAGGCAGGGTGTTGTTGCCTTTGCTGTTGCTGGAGTCGGTCACTTTGGCTTTGAGGCCAGAACCTGGTGCAGGGCAGCGGGGGTTACTGGTTGAAGTAATGTCATCGAGGTCCAGGTCCTGCTCGTTTGCCTGATTCTCCTTCTGCAAGGCTTCATAAAGGACGTCTGGGTGATTCCAGATCTGGAGGGATCCAGAAAAAAATGAAAAAGGAGGCTTCCCTGATCAAACATTAATCTGATTCCTCAGTAATGTATCTCTGGAAAACAGGTTGGGTTGACCCTGCAGTCCAAGAGGTTTCTACCTAACAGCAAGAAAAACAGTCTCACCTTGCAGCAGACACAGAAGGCTTTGAGTGGGTTTAGACCCAGCCAGCCACTGTTCCCTGCTTCTCGAAAGCGTTTCATAAACTCGGTATACAGCGCCCTCTGAATGGGAGAGAGTCGCACCAAGATCACGTGCTCCTCCTTGGAGGGGAGCTGGTCTCGCAGCACATCATGACCTCGTCTGTAAGCCCCAAAAAGCACCACAGAGAACACTGACAGGTAAGCATCATCCATGCTACCATGCTTTTTCATCATGATATCAAATTTCTAAATCCAACACTGACAGAAAGTTTACCTCTGGACAAACCCTTCCAGCAGGCTGTGCAGCACATGGCTGCGGTAGCGCATCAAGCGGACATCTTGAGGTGTGCTGTCCACGCACTGCCCGTTCAGAATGGGCCGCTCAAACATGTTGCTGAACTCCTGGCGTGTGCCTAAAAAGTCGGGCCTAACAAAGTCCACCATACACCAGTATTCAATTAGGTTGTTCTGCAGCGGGTAGCCGGTCAGGACTACTCTGCGTCGGGAGCGGATGTTTTTCAGAGCCTGGGATGTGCTGGCATGGTAGTTTTTAATACGATGACCCTCGTCACATATCACCACATCTGGGCCCGGCCGCGCTATGGCCCTTTCAATACCTAACAAGAGAAAGTAAGAAAAGTAATATACATGTAATGCCTTTATTTAGGATATGAAAGGGGAGAGAGTGGGGGAATGACATGTAGCAATTCCAACCTGCGGTCACTGCGTCGAGGACTGAGCCTCTGCGTATAGGCACCTGCTCTACCAGACGAGCTGCCCAGGCGCCTCGTTTGAGTTTTTAATGGCACAGAGACAACTTTGTTTAGGGCACTGCTCCCTTAAACGTATGACTTTTGCTGACCTTTCATGAGTTCCTGCTGTCTATCTTCTTCGTCCAGGTCAATGATGATTGGTCCTGCGGGCTTCTTTGATTTCCTCTTCTTGCCCATCACAAAGCTTTTCTTCATGGACAGTAGGCGGTACATCTCATAACCCATCAGCAACACCCCTCCATCTCTGGACCAGTGCTCCACAACTTTGGCCCTGGCCAGCGTCGTCCTGCAGGTCACACAGTCAATGTGATTAACAGCTCAAATGTTTGACACTGAATGCTTAATCTGGCACACAACATGGCATGTTACATACTTATGCTCATCGTTGAGGATGTGAACTTTGAATGTGCGGCCGGTGAGAATTGCAGGGTCAGTGTCCGGGGAAAGGGCTTCTTGTGGTGGAAGCCAGAGGTTAAACTCTGTCAGCCAGTTCTGAAGTGTGTTCACCTTTTCACAAAAGGAAACAAAGATTTGGGAGGTTAATTTAATCAAAATAAGATAGTAACTTTAGGTAACATGAATGTGTACTCTCCATCATTTCATAATATACACTTTGATTACTCACAGGAACAATGGCCAGCACAGTGTGAGCCTCAGTATTCTTTAGTAGGATGTCAGTGAAGGAAATGACCTGCAGTGTCTTGCCCAGCCCCATGCTGTGAGCGAGGATGCAGCCAAAGCCACTGCTGGTCTTATACCTCTCCAGAGACTCAATGAGGTTATCATAGAGAAACCGGATTCCCCCAATCTTACAAATAATGAGACAAATGTTTGAGAGAAAATACGCTGTACTGTGGGTTTCCGTTACTGAGCATTTATGGTTTGAGAGTTCAAGAGAAAGGGAGACGGTGGGTGTACCTGGTGAGGTTTGACGGCCTTGGCTAGCTGTGGAGCGAGGTAAATGTCTTTCTCCTCTGCAGGGTGACTGATATTAACCAGCACTCGACCCTGGGCATCAGGCAGATTCATGGCGTCGTTGATGTGTGCCCCGCTGCTCTCCTCTGAGGAGGCGGTGCCATCAGCATCGTCATCAGCAGACTCGCTGCTTATTTGCAGGGCGTCCTCGTCCCCAGAACTAAGCTCAATTATATCTGAGACATCATAGGAGAAGTGAACACTGTGTGAGAGCTTGCCAATGTATACAAAGTATGGAGAATCTCAGGGGGAGAGCATCAAAGTTAGAAGTATCATATATCTTACCATCTCGAATGGCAAGTGAAGGCAGCTTGTGGTCCACCTTTTCATCTTCATCACCACTGCTGTCCAGACAGATCACATCCTGCTTGCTCAGGAGAGCAGGGACCAGGTGAGATACTTCTAAAACTGAAGCAGTGTCGACTTTTGGAGAGATGGGAAGGTATTGGAAAATAAGATAGAAAGTACACAAAAGAAATGTCAAACTTTAAGCATGACTGGAAGGTGCAGCTTCACTGATAGAGGCGGACAGTCACCTAGCTGAGAGTCTGGGACAGTCGAGGCTGGTGTAGGGAAGTCCTTCCTCTGCTGCTCCAGGCGCTTCCGCCTGTCCATCTCCTCCTGTTGAGCAGCTTTGGTCCCCGCCTCCAGTTGATCCTCTTTCAGCAGCTTTCTGTTAGCATAGGCAAAAGGTTCAGTTTACATAAGACCGGAAAAATATTATGTAATATACCAGAGGAGCAATATCAAGATACATTTACCTGATATTCTTCCTCATGTGTGCAGGCTTAGATAGCTTGGAGCCTTTTGAAGACTTAGAAGATTTGGTTAATTTAGAGGCTTTATGTTTCTTTGTTTTGCTGGAAGGTGGCTTGCTCTGGCTTGAGTTTTCTGGGCTGGTTGGAGATTGAGAGCGAGAAGGGGGTCTGGAGGACGGGCGGGACCCGGGCTCAGACGGAGGCTCTGAGGACGGCTCTCCAGAGGTAGCTGAAGAGGAGTCCCGGCCATCCTGAGCTATTTCCGTCCTGCCCTGGGCACTCCCGGGCCGTTCTTGAGAGAGAGAACAGACAGTAGTTCAGCTGATGCCTTCAAAGACTAGTTAACAAGCACATATGGATTCTCTTTCTTTAGCATTTTCTGTGAATGCATTAGAGTAATAAGAGGCACAAGAGAAGTTCATTTGTCACTCACCACTATCATCTTCTTCATCGTCTCCATCATTTTCATCCTCATCTTCCTTCACATCCTCATTGTCCTCCTCTTCCTCATTTTCCGAATACTCTTCTTCACTGTTAAGACTGGGCTCCAGGTCACTTTCGGAAATTGCCTCTTCAGACATGGCGTCAAACTATTACCTACACACCTTCATCAGGAGCTCTAAAATAATAAAAGACATCACATTTTAACATTACAAAAGTTAAACATAGTTATCTGAAAATGACATTTACGACCAAAATATTCAGTACTTTTAATTGATGAAATAGTTTTACTGTTAATCAACTGTCTGTCCATCTATTAACTAGTTAACAGTAATTCTTTAGCCATTAGACTAAGTTTGATTTAGGGAAAAAAGTTACAAAATAGATAGACAAATGTGTACACATACACAAACACACACACAAACACACATACACAGCGAGGGAAGAAACTCCCCAATGTATTAATATGTATACTGTAAATCTGCACAACTTAAATGCACTCATGAAATTTGAAAGCAACAACTGATCTGTGACCTGGCAAACCTCTTGGATTGGTAGACCTCAAACACGGTTGATATATAATCTGGGGCCAGATCATTTGGAGATTTGAATAACAGGACCAAAATCTTAAAGTCACTTCTGTTCTCCAACAAAGCTGTTGGAGAACTGGGTGGATATGACTGAATTAATTGGCCCTTAAGGGTAAGGGTCAACATTTTGAATGAGATATTGACACAACTGCGAGAGGAAGTCTAAAGTTTATTTCATTTTTTTTCAAATTTCAGTTGTGTCAAAGTTTGTTTCCCCGTTAATTTATGTTACATGTTTATTCATGCTAACTTTCTTCTAAATCAAGCCCTGACCCCAACCACGGAGGGCAACACTATTCGTAAAAGACTTCTAAACAAGAACATGAATCCAATCTGCTGATAACACATGCATGGACAAGTGTTTCAGAATCTGACAGGGACCGGAAACACTAAATCCTTTCAAATATTCCTGAGATGATGGAAGGCTACCTGGATGCTGGTGTTGCTAATATATAAAGAAAAAGAATCAACAAAACATCAACAACCACGTGGTGTTTTTAACCTGGTGTTTCTCACCTATGCTCCTGAGTCCTTGCTAGTTTTGGCCAGAATATACGGAAAATTTGGTTTATCCAAATTAGGATATTATTAGAAGAATCCTAAATTCCCAATACAGTATGTTTACATTAGTATATCCAACACCTAATGCCAGTAATGTGAGTCCATGTGTTTCCTATTTTTATTTATTTATCTGGGAGGTCATACATAGATCAAGATTCGACTGTAAATGTTAAAATTGCATTACAAGTGACGTGAAATGATTTCACCCAAAGGCTTTTGAATCGAGGGTGTAGGCAGGTAGCTAAGTAACGTTAGCACAAAGCTACCCATGCATCCTATCTATTATCATGTTGTTATTTTTGTTAATTAACGTTAACATCAAACAGCTGTGGTTAGTTGGCTTAATGGGCTACCTAACTTAATGCACATACATACTATTGTTTCTCAGACTGAGCCAGCAGACCACTATGCCAATTACACAACAATAAACGCAAATTCAAACGGTACAACCACGTAATTGTTGAACTGTTCATTGTCCGTTAGTGGCAGCAAAACAGGGTGGCTTTATGAAACTTGGGCTGGAGGAAAATATACTGTCTTGTCGGCTGTCGCAGCAAGATAACAATCTTATATTGTTCAGGTGTAACGTTGACGTAGCTAACGCTAGCCTGAATTAGAAACAGGCTAACATTGTCGTTAAGGTAAGACGCGCCAGTGGAACTTAAACATCGGCTCGTTGTTTGATCTTACCGTGTATGCGGCTTCACTGTATTCTTCAAGAAACCTCGCTGTGCACACAACGGCCGATAAATGAATTCGCACAGTACTGTGTAGCTAAATGAACGGATAAATGTTGCTAATTTCTAATTTTCCAGTGTTACCATAAACACCGTCCCCGTAGAGGTAGCTCAAACTAAGTTCCGGTGTTGTGAAAAGCCAAGCAAAAAAAAACTCTTAATGTTCGCAACACTTCATGTCCAACATTTCATGTCCGAATTACTAGGCCTTTAACCTAAAAGAAACTGCTGGGTTTTAAATATTATGTATACACTTTACATGTCTAGTACTGTTTGTATATTTGGGTGGCATTAAAAATGCCCTGATTTAATTATGTATTATTGTTATTATTATTATTATTAATAGTACATGATTATGGCACGTTCAGAAAGCACTGTGGAGCAGTTTAGGAGAAAAGTTGGGATTTTTTGGACACACGTGCGAAAAATATATTATTGTTACTTATTTTGTATATCACCCTCAAGATTATTTTTAACGATATGTGTATTTTTTAAATACACTTAATCATAATTAAAAAAAATAAATAACACATAATAAACAAAACTACTGATTTGATTTTGACTACAGGAAGTTGCAGAGAGGACGATTTTTCGCGACTCCACGTCGTTTCTTGATGACGTAGATTGTAGGCGGCGAATTCTGTCTATTGTGTTTATCTTGAGCTCTCCACAGTTGAATCGTGAATGGATACACCATTATCGTTTAAGACTATTACTCCTCTTTTGGACATGGACTGGAACACATCTTAAATATTAGTCGGCTTTGCACAAATTTGAAAATGAATAAAGGATGGCTGGAACTCGAGAGTGATCCAGGTGAGACACACAGCTAACAAATGTTAGCTTCCACATTAAGCCAAATAGACAGTTAGCCTCCTGAGCAGCTTGACTTATTAGGCTTTCAAAACTAAAATCAATGCAAGATTAGAGCATTGCAGAATAGAATATTTACTTGAATTATGTGCACGTTGATGGAAATCAAAGGTGAAATATGAGGAGCAGTGATGTTATTAGCAAAAAGAATGCGCTGGTCTTTCATTTGTTTTGTGGTGCATTGTATGCAATTTAACCCTAAATAAAATGTTTAATAATTTCAGGACTCTTCACTTTGCTGGTTGAAGATTTTGGTGAGCAGCTTATATACAGTAGATAAATCTCTTAGAGTGTACAATCTGAATAACCAACATATACAACGCCGAATCTGGGTCCCTGGGCTAATAACGGTAATTAAAATTATTCTTTGTGTATGTTCTGTAGGTATCAAAGGTGTACAAGTAGAGGAAATTTATGATCTTCAAAGCAAGTGTCAAAGGTATGTAACCTTTAACTAATCAGATTTATTCAAGATAGGGGAACAATAATTGCAAGTAAATCCAGACAAAAACCACCTGGTAGATATGTCAGGTAGTGACGTCCAGGCTCAGGTCTGAATACAAGCAGTGTTCCTTTGCTTACATGGAGTGTAGCAACAACAAGTTAAAAGCGATTGGCATTATTTTATTTTTTAGTCCTGTCTATGGCTTCATCTTCCTGTTCAAGTGGATTGAAGAACGTCGATCCAGGAGGAAAGTTAACACTTTGGTGGATGAGACCTCTGTCATTGACGAGGAAATTGTAAATGATATGTTCTTTGCTCATCAGGTAAGTGTTTATGTCATGTTGTATGTTGGCAGTGATTGTAGTTATTGCTGTGGTGTTAAGTATATTGACTTGTGAGTAACTGATCTGTGTTTGAAGTCATAGAACCTATAAGCATATTTCTTAATGTTATCAGTGTCTGTGCTGTCCTTAATTTAAATACAATGCTCCTGAGCAAATTTGTATATCAAATGTAAATTTGACCAAAATGTATATCTGGTCTGAAAGGCCATCACTTTAGATAGCAATTGCTTTAGTTTTAAGTTATTTATTAATTCAAGTGGCAAACACAGTGACAAATGGCATTCATAACTTATCAGGCCTAAAAGTCAGTTGTGAAAATGGATAGCTCATTTTGACTATTAACCAAAAGTATTCATTGTACAAATTGTATGAAATTGTGAATAGCCAGTAAATTGTTGTACCTCTAAACAGCAAATGTTTAGAAGTTTTAAGATTATATAATATACTATATATTGTCTGTAAATCTGTACATGGATGCAATAATACCTTAAATAAAATATAACAATTCTGAAAATGTTCTGTTGATGAACTATGATTACTATTTATATTGATATTATTAAACTATTAGTACTTTAAAAATGAAATATCCATGTCTCAGCAGACTGTCCTGGTAAAATTAAGCTCAAATAAAACATATGAAACCACAGATCACAAAATTTCATGATAATGAAAGGACATATAGTCCTGTAATATACTAACATTTATGAAACTTAAAAAATGCAAAGCTGGATCCAACCGACCAAAGTAAAGGTCATAAGACATTTAGCTTCTTCTAGCATTTCAAAATTCTAGCCTGTGTATTTATCTTGCAAGAATGCCTAGAGAAAAATAGTAAATAAAATGCATGTTCCATCTTTGACTTGTGTTTTTGCTGTCATTTTGAATATAGCTGATACCAAATTCATGTGCCACCCACGCTCTGTTGAGTGTTCTTCTGAACTGTAGTGGCGTTGAGCTTGGCACCACCCTTAGTCGCATGAAGGCTTTCACCAAGGGCTTTAGTCCAGAGGTAAGAAGTTTCTCACTTACTCATTTATCTCAGTTATTTTAGTGTAAGTTAATAGTGTGCTTTATATTTATAATTTTAACTTGAAAATCAGCTCTCAGATTTGTTTTCCTTTTGATTCTTAATAGTCTAAGAAGTCCTAGTGAGTTGACAAAAACTATATAGGTTCTTATAAGTGGAAATTAGTCTGGGTCATCTGATGTACATTGCTGGGATAAAGACATCCCCCACATGTTCTGCTATCTCCTCTGTTTGCAAGTGCACCAAGGTGAAATTCAGGAATTACTGCTTCCCAAGACAATTGGGATTGGTTTAAAACAAAGTAAACAAACCAGAGGTTCTTTCCACCTATCACAGAATAGAGAAGCTGTGTAGCAAAACCATACTTCCCTGGTAAATAATGCTATGCAAGACTAGGTGGAAATAAATATTAGAATCTATATTTCGCAAATGTATCAAATATATAAAAGCAGACAAGTTAACAAAAAAATTCCCTAAGAGCTTGCCAAGCACATTTAACATTAAGCTCTCCCTGTCTCCTTGCTCCTCTCCCACTTTCATGTTTAAATTTGTATTTTTTAAATATTTTTCAGAGTAAAGGTTACGCAATAGGAAATGCCCCAGAGCTTGCCAGAGCACATAATAGCCATGCCAGGTAGGTTACAGTCAATGGTTCCTTTTTTAAATTATCAGGTGTCTCTGGTTCTGTGAAGGAAATCCTCTCTGATTGGTCTACCATACTTTTAGAGATGTCAGGCTTTGAGCAATCATCAGTTTCTTAAGCTCTCTTTCCGTGTTTCTATGGAGACCGGAGCCAAGGCACCTCCCGGAGAAACAGAATGGGATCAGCGCGGTGCGGACCATGGAGGCCTTCCACTTTGTAAGCTATGTGCCCATCAAAGACCGCCTGTTTGAGCTTGATGGACTCAAGGCTTACCCCATTGACCACGGTATGAGTACACACTGACAGAGAAATGGATCAAATACAGTAGTCCTGTTCTTGTCACACTGTCGCCTTTTAGCTGCCATCCAACCACTAAAAGTTGTCTTAAAGGGTATGCTTATGTTGAGAATAGGTTTGACAGAATTTTCTAGATTTAGTATTCTGGTTTCTTCTCCTTTTAAAGTTTAATTTTGTTTGTTATGTTTTATCATTATTTCCAGCCACTTTTATTCCAGTGTGTAGTCTGAAATCAGGCCTCCTTTGTCATGGGGTAAAACCTGTTATGGCACATTTGCTATTATTGCATTAAGTGTTGTTTTATTACACACTTGTATTTTCGAAATTGCTGCCTAAATAAATCATAATATTGCACTCTATTTCAGGGCCCTGGGGAGAGGAAGAGGAATGGACCGATAAAGCTCGCCGGGTTATCATGGAGAGGATTGGACTGGCCACTGCTGGGTGAGTCCTGAAAGAGTTAATTTAAGCTATGGTGGTTCACCTTCTACACACACACACACACACACCCACGCAGCTTCATTCTCATGCTGCTGCTTTGCTCTTTTTCAGTGAACCGTACCATGACATTCGCTTCAACCTGATGGCAGTGGTGCCTGACCGCAGGATGAAATATGAGTCCAAACTCGAAATTCTAAAGAGGAATCGACAGACTGTTCTGGAGGGTCTACAGAAGGTCAGGAACTGCTAGAAGTTGTTATATTATGACTATACACTTAGCCACATTAGGACAACAAAACAAGTAAGGAAATTTAGCCGAGCAAGATCTTCTGAGTCACGTCCACTGACATTAATATGTTGTTGAATCCCTTTTTTGTGTGTTATCCTGTCTTCAGATGATCCGGCTCAGTCAGCCCGAGCATGTCCACGACAAGAAGCAGCAGGAGTCTTCCTCCCCTGATGATAGCACAACTTCGATAAAGAAAGAGGCAGATGTGGAGCCAGTTACAACCCAGGGTGCAGATTCTGGTACTTAGGTTGCCTTTATTTCCCCAGTCAACGATAAAATACATCTTGTGAATTGTATAGGGGCTCACCATAAACATTCAACTGAAATACACTCTCATTTTGGATTCAGTGGATGAGTCTAAGGATGCCCCTAGCCCCTCAGGAAACTCTAAGGTCATGGGCAAACGCCCAGTCCCCACGGGAGGAGGACCACCGGAAGTCACCAGTCCCAACCACATTGTTCAAAGGCTGCCTGCTTTCCTGGACAACCACAACTATGCCAAGTCTCCAATGCAGGTAGAAGGAGAAGTAAAGTGTATAGGTCCGGAAAGGTCTTTTGGTTACATCAAGTGTGTGTCCTGTGCTTTCATCAAAAATGTTGGCCTCTAAAGATCTTTTTTTGAAGCATTGGTTGTATTGTATAATAAGGGTTGTTCTGGCTCCATGTAATGATTATTTTTATAATCTGTTATTGCTGCTCCATAAGATGTCAGAAAATAGGGGTAAAATACTCCACAATACTTCCCATAGTTGATTTTGTTCTTGAACTACATCGTCTATCATTATATACAGCAAACAAAGGCAGCAACAGTTTACATTTGAGAAGAAACAAGTTTTTAATTCATTGCCAATAAGTTTTCAGTTTATTCACTAATTGACTAAATGTTTCAAATTGTGTTCAGGACTTTTGCGGTGTTAAAACCATCTTCTTTTTTTTTACAAAATAGATTATTCAATTTTTTTATTCAGTTTTCACAATACAAATCAACATACCAACATCAACACCAGAACCTTTACCAAATACAGAATACTTACTAAATAGTACAGGCTTTATAATTCTACATTCTATAGTTACAAGGTAATAGTTAGATTAAAGGGTATTTTTTTATATTATCGAGACAGTTTCCCACTATTAATTTTGGATGATGCCAATTTTCTCTCCATGGAAATAAATCCGTCAGTTTTTATAGCCCAAAATCTATATAGCATATGACACCATATATCCATATGCTAGAACAGAGTTAGGTGTTACATTGAGTTATGTGTAAACATTACTATTCGACTCAGCTGGCAACTAGGACAGATCATACATTGCTTTCTGTCTGTCTCACTGACTTAGGGACAGTTCACTGTGCTTGTTATTTCTCTTGGTTATGTCATTGTAAATCTTTCTTCTTTTCTGGCTTGCTGAGTCACAATCACTCCCTCTTGCACATTAGATGTGTAGAATGCTCCTTTACTAAGGAGGCACTATTCAGGAAAAATGCAAACCACTATATTTTTAACAAAAATCCTCTTTTATATCAGTTTTATTCATTTTTTTCTCCCTTCCTGTTGTTACGACAACCCAAATATTAAAATAATGGCGGTGGCTGCAGAAAAAAAGATTATGTGGCTGTTTGATTCTCTGGCTAACAGGAAGAAGAGGATCTTGCTGCTGGAGTCAGTCGCTCTCGAGCAGCAGGGCCTCCCAAACCCCCATACTCCGACGATGAAGACGACTATGAGGATGATGAGGAGGAAGTAACTGCTTCCGCAAGCACATCCAACAGGTCAGCATCCTAATCTGTACCTTTGTATGCTTTCTTCACATGTTAGTGGGTACGACCTGACTGAAGGAAGCTAAAGCTCTTTAAGCTTTTAGATTTTGGTCTTGTGTTTCAAATTACTGTCTTTTAGGTTCAGACGGAAGGCAAGTCTGCGATCACGACCAGGACGTGTTGGGGCTGGAATGGAGAGCCAGATTGCCCTCACTGTATTGGCTGAGAAACTGAAGAAGGAGGCCCAAAGGAAAGATGCCCTAAACACACCCCTTTCTGTACGCACAGAAGGGCGCACAGGAGGCATTTGCATTACATCTGCTTCACAGCCTTCCCCCACACCCAGCAATGAAAGCACTGACACAGCCTCTGAGATTGGCAGTGCCTTCAACTCCCCGCTGCGCTCACCCGCACGCTCCCAGGCTGCCACACGCCCATCCAGTCCAGTTGCATCCCATCTGTCTCGGGTGCTGTTCGGAGAAGATGAAATGCTGAGGCTAGACTCCAGACATAACCGCGCTGTAAGAGAACTGGGTCCCTCTGTCAGCGCAGCCTTGTTACACCTGCAGGAGGATGGCGTCATCTATGCTCTCGCTCCATCTGGTGAGTACAAGAGGTTGTTACTGTCGTCCATGTTATTCACAAGGGTGGTTTAAAAACCTCTGCTGAAGTAAAAGATTCAACTCCATCACTGGATATTTACAGTGCAATCATAGCATATTAATCATCTTAGACAATGGAAGTAAACAGTTTGGAGGGACTTAATGAGAATAACATACACTACTTTTAATAATTGACTGTCTCCGTTTAGTTTTTTTTTGATAATTGTTACTTTGTCTGTACATTAGATTTGGCTGCTGATAGCACAAAGCGGCCTTGTACTCCAGAGAAGATGAAAGAAAAAAGGAAAGCAGACCCCCCAGCAGTAGAGAAGGAACGAGTGAAAGAGGGAAAGGAGGCACCGTCTGTGGAGGTGAAAGAAGAGGAGGGTAAAGATGGAGGAGAGGGGAGCAAGGAAAAGCCTGGAGTTCTGGAAACTGCTGCAGACAACAAGCCCCCTGGGGATAAGTACTCTCCAAAAGTAAGTCCTTGTGTTGTAATGCACACAGTATGTACATTGCTATTATCAGCCTGCCAAGAGATAGATAGAAATATACTGTGCGTGTGTGTGTGTGTATGTGTATATATATATATATATATATATATATATATATATATACACTGTAGCTCACAGTTTTTACTTGTGCTGCCAATTAGATAGTTGTTTCTAAGGGTGAACACATTTATTAAACAAACACAGAGCAGTTAATCTTATTCTGTCTCTTGCAGGAGCTGCTCGCACTGCTCAAGTGTGTGGAGGCCGACATTGCCAATTATGAGGTGTACCTAAAGGAGGAAGTAGAAAAGAGAAAGAAATACAAAGTAGGTTACGTTTACCACGAACAACCCAATATATTTAATGTTTTTATTGGCTTTTAATCAAAATATTTTGTTTTCATTTGATCAGATTGATGATCAGAGGAGGACCCATAATTACGACGAGTTCATCTGCACCTTTATATCAATGCTGGCCCAAGAAGGTAAATCTCATTATCTGGCACTAGTTGTGTGCATCCCCTAGACAGTGAGTTTTACTAGTCCCTGTGGAAAAACTCACACAGATTGGTCTTCTTTTTTTTACATGTCAAGACAAATAACAAACCAATAAACTGGGCCAATATAGCAAATTTATAATTTAAGGTTCTCAGTGTTAACAGTTAAAATACAGTGGCTTGAATAAGTTTACACACTCATGCAAAAGATGATTTAAAAAGAGGAATAGAAAAAACAATCTTTTGGACAAAGTTTCCTTGGCCTTTGGACTTAAAACAACCCCACATCATCACAAACCCTTCACCATACCTAGAGAATGGCATGGTGTTATTCCAGTTTCAGCCTGAGATCTGCTTTGATTTGGATTGAGAGATGATCTTAAAGAAAGTTCTTCATGCCTATCTCTAGGTATGAAGAAGGGTATCTGATGATGGGGGGTTATTTTAATTCCAAAGGCCAAGGGAACTTTGTCAGGATGCATAGTATCCTGGATCCATGAAATAACTGGCCTTTAAAAATAAAAATGTGCCTGCCTCTATGGGAATTTAACATAGGGGTGTGTATACTTACTGTATGCCCCCTGTTAGGAAGAACATTTATTAATCTGCAATACATTATTCATTCACAAAGAAAATTGGTGTCCTTAATAGGTTGGATTTTCCTAATTCTTTTTGAATTAAGGCATTAAGATCAATTTCCAAAAGAATGTTTTTTTTTATTCCTCTTTTCAATCAACTTTAGCATGGGTGTGTAAACTTATTCAAGCCACTGTACATACAGGACCACACATTTCCTCTTAACCAGCGGTACACACAATGGTACAACAGGTATGACGTTACTACACATGTACATGAAAAGAAGAAAGACAAAATAAATTTGTAAAAATGACCACCAAACTTATGCAAAAACCTAAATATGCTTATTGTTGGTATTCCTATGATTTCTTTGCTCCTTCATTCATTCATTCTGACTGGGTGTCTTCCTCAGGCATGTTGGCCAGCCTTGTGGAGCAAAACATTTCCGTGCGTCGTCGGCAGGGAGTGAGTATTGGTCGCTTGCACAAACAGAGGAAGCCTGATCGCAGGAAACGCTCTCGGCCATACAAAGCCAAACGCCAGTAATTACACACAATCATAACTTCTGTGAGAAACTTGCAACTGTGAGCACCGAGCAATCACCACAAAAAAAATGAAAATTGATGCAGTCCTGAAACTCTTATAAAAGCAGTCTAGCGTTGTATTTTAGCCAGAGCCTCCTCTTCTTCATGAAATCGACCATGTGTTTGGTCAGTTCTTTTATCATTTATGTATATATGTACTACCATTTTAGCCTCAATGTACTTTTTTTTTTCTTTGTTGTGCAAAGAACACTTTGCCACTGCTTTTGACGGTTTGTAAATATGATAAAGGCATGTGTCCAATGGTGCATCTGGTAAAGTATTCATTCTTCTTAAAAGAGCTACTCTACAGTCTTATGGTCAGTGCAGTTTAGTCGGTCACTAAATATACAATTTGGTAACTAAGTTGATATTTCCTCAACTGTATCCCTTATTCTCGTTTTTTACGGTGCCAATGAAGTATTGAATGTTTTCACAGAAGCCATGTGTTATATTCATCCATAGCATTTCAGTTATCTTCACTGTTAGTGATTCACTATATAACATAAAAATAATCTTTTAATAACGTTCTTCGGGGACAATTTTTAAACTCAAGAAGTCATGTATCTTGTGTTTTTCTTTTCATCTAAGGGCCTCTAGCTGTGTAAGAATATCTCTTGAGTTCCTGCATATGAAAAACAAGCTCTTCTGTTATTTTTGTACCTGAAATGGATCTGAAAGTCAGTGAATATTATATCTGATGTGTGCACTTGTGTGTTTTTGTACATATGTATCTGTTAATTGGCTCACCTGTACACTGAGTTCCATTGTTCTTTGTGCTTGTCAATTCACACTATAATAAAGTCAATGAAAATATCTTGCTATAATCCAGATTTCCTAGGACTACAATGGTTGAATCGGGATTACAGTATTGTATATAACTACTGAGAGACAGTTGAAATATATATATATATATATAGTGTGTGTGTGTGTGTATACTGTGTTTTATATATAATTCCCCACTCGCCCCATCCTGGGTGGTCTTCTTCCTTTAATCTTGGGTCTTCTGCATAATATCTCAGCTGTTCCTAGGACTACACTTTTCTGCACAGAGATCTCAGATGTTCCTGGAAATTGCTGTAGCCAATGTCCCAGTTTGGTGATTACAGCCCCGTGGGCTCTGATTACTACTGGAACCACCGTTGCCTTAACTTTCCACATCTTCTCTAGCTCCTCTCTTAGCCCTTGATATTTGTCAAGCTTCTCATGTTCCTTCTTGATGTTGCTGTCGCTCGGGATTGCTACCACTATCAAAACTGCCTTCTGCTTGTTTGTCAACCACCACAATGTCTGGATGGTTAGCCATCACCATTTTATTGGTCTGGATCTGGAAGTCCCACAGGATGTTAGCTCTGATATTCTCTGCAACCT
The DNA here is from genome assembly GCF_013103735.1 of Etheostoma cragini. Lineage (NCBI taxonomy): Eukaryota > Metazoa > Chordata > Actinopteri > Perciformes > Percidae > Etheostoma > Etheostoma cragini. The sequence goes on along the minus strand of NC_048410.1, from coordinate 15,077,755 downwards.
TTAGAGGTGCCTCCCACTTTGACTTTGGGACTTGGGGCTAGTACTCCATTTGTCATGTAGTGACAGTTGGTGTACACTTGTCCCTGAAGCAATCCTTCAGGGACAGGTGGGGCCATCTCAGAATCATCTCCTTTACTATGCTATAAAGAGAACCAATCACAATAAAATGGATTTTGGACTTAATGCAGAGGGATTGTGTTGTGGCACAAGGACTGTGATGTAGCACACATATGTAATTAGATGATTATGTAGTCTGAGTATAATTAAACTGGTATTTTGCATCTGCCAGAACTACTCAGCTTTCATCTACAGTTTTTGTTCATTTCATTTGTAGTAAATGACTGTAGAGCTTGTATTTATTACTTTTGCTAAACGAAATAACATTAATTTTACATTATCAAAATTATTAAATAGTCTTTTGTAATATACAACTATCAATCTTAACATTACTTTTTGATTCTATCTTGCAAGGAATTTGGGCAGCTTATTTTATTTGACATCTGACACTGTTTGCCACATGTTTGAGCACTGGTGTGATCATCTCGTAATAATGCCACTGGCTCTCTGGCAAAGTGGTCAAGTACACTTGTGCCTATGTGGGAGTAGGAGCTAAGAAAAACTACCCCTCAGCCAAACAACACACAGCATGGTTTTAGTTATTTATTTATTTATTCATGCTGTTGTGTCACCACTGGTTTCCCGTACTTTGGTTTAGAGACACACGTCTTATCTACACTCTAAAAACTAATTCAGGGGACCTTTAGTCATTACTTAAATATATACATTGTTGTGAAATAAAAAATCA
>NC_048410.1:15052390-15076850 GCF_013103735.1 Etheostoma cragini | reverse complement strand
AACTTAAATATTCTAGTGGAAAACGTTAACATGTTTTTTTTTGTAGACCCAATGCTTTATTTTTTAGAGTGTAGAGTTAAAAAAATTAGGTCTCCAACCTGCAATTATTTTCATTATGAAATCATACATTTTCAATTTTATGAATTAGTTAATTAATCATTTGGTTTATGTCCGAAAATATATTTTTTTAAATGGCCTCAATTTCCAGAATTTCCCAAAGTCCTATACCTACTAATTATGAGTCCAAACCCCCAAGTATTTAGTTTAATATTGCGAAAAGACTAAAAAAAAACAGTGATGTTTAAATTTCAGAAGCTTGAACCAGTGGTGTACTGGCCTTTTTGCTTGAATAAATGATCGGAATATCCTAATCAATTATTAAAATAGTTGCTGATCAATTTATTTAATACAAAAAAAATATAGACAAATTTCATTAAGGATTGTTACATTTCAAACATGCAGGCAATAATAATTGTGTGTAATGTGTATGTTTCTGGTCATTCAGGTTAAAAAAAAACAAATGGTCAATGAGAAAAAAACGTGAATTGAATCACGGAGATCCCAGTGGTCTCCAGTCATGTGCCACAGAGGGCTCAGAGGTATTTGCGTGGTGACCGTTGATGTATTAAGTGGTGACTTGAGATAACCGAGCGTCGTGACCGCGCACGTATGAGCCATTCAAGTTCCCACCCATTGCGTCAGCGCGCTCCCTCACCATTTCCGTCAACGCGCGTGCTCCGTGCGGGATGCTGAATTGTAGGTGATGATGGCGGAAGGGGAGCTGCGCTGGGTTTCGTCTGAGTTTTTACAGCCGCTGTAGAACCATCTACAACATCGTTTCTCTCCGTCGAGACCTTTCCCGAGGCGATGGGGAACGAGGCCAGTATGGAAGGGGAGGGACAGGCGGGACAGCCCGGCCCCGCCGTCCCTGCAGCAGGGGCTCCGGCTTCCATTTCAGCACCACCGGACTCTGGACAGCTCATCAAGCCGAGCAATGGAGCGCCAGCCGGAGGAAGTGGGGCTGGACCCCGGCCGGGGATTAACAGGTAGCCGCGATAGCTAGGACACTTCTCCGCCAAACTATGGACAGAAATCAGGGAGGCTACACGGCAGCGTGGCGTGTACAGTACATCTGTACGATGTGGGGCATAGATAGGCTATAGGATCAACCGAGATAGACTTGAATAGGTGCTTAATTATTTATTTCAATATCCTTGTCAACACAATTCACCACCACCCCTTTTGAGACCCATTTCTGCTTTTTAGCAGCACCACCCTATTACTCAACGTCAATTTGTCTCGATGTCAAATTTAATATGCAACGCTTTCGATGTAGAAACAGTAGTAAATCATTGTACACGTTTCAATAGGAATTTTCACGGTGTCTGCTCTCAGGCATCAGTAGCTAGTATCATGAATGAATGATCGACATTTTTTTTCCTCATGAGGCAACGCCAAGTAAATATGACTACTTTGGAATGGGTCTGACAGATTTTAATTTCACCTATTGCTCCAGGTAATACATTCATTAGAAATGCAAATGATGCGAAGTGCACTGGATCTCACGTTAAATGGCTTACTTGTTTCAATTACAGGTTGATTACCTGAACATGCCTGGACATGAAAACCAGTCCAAAGTCATTCTGAGAAATCCCCTTCCTGCTGGGGAGGAGGTGTCTGTATCCTGATCCTAGCGTTGTGTAGGGTGACAATGCTAGCATCAGACAGCGTCGTTGTGAGCACAGGACCGTTAGGCATGTGCCATTTAGCAGCCTCACTCATCAGATCTCAAACAAAATCAATATTCACCTAGTGGGAATTAGCACCACTATACAGCACAGAAAAAGAAAGAGTGGTATTGCATCTCTCCGTACAAAAAACAGACACTGAGCCCAGATTTATATTGCAGCTTTACATGACAATATTTCCATTATTTTGACAGTGACATTTGGAAACCCGTATTATAACAAGCCAATATAATCAGGTAAAATATTAGCCTTTTCCAAAAATCCAGCTGAGAGCCTCAGTGTATAATCACAACTAGTAGTGGCCTGTAGGTCTGTATTTTCTGTGTGGGTGAGTGGGAAGGACAACCCTTCCAACAAGATCTGATATTGCCTTAGTTACACAGTTCAACAGTTGTAGACCTGAATGCGCACATGAGGTGGCACAGCTGTGTCTTGGATTTGCCACACCTGCTTACAGTCTCTGTGTACTTTCCATTTTAGCCTGCCATCCAATAACAGGTATGTATTTATTTATGCTACGTACCTTCCTTCAAGGCTAAAATTCAAGCGGATTATTTTGAAAATCTGCCTTGCTTGATTTGTGCCATTACACAAAGTGACCGTAGGGCATTATGTGGATGTGTTCTGCCACTGTAACTAGAAAACCATATACATTTATTAATGTTTTAGTCCTCCCTATGTTTCTATTTGTAAAAAGGCACCCACTCTTCATCCCATATATACACTGTGGGGCAGATTTTAAGGCCCATAGCTCCCATGTAACATCATGATTTTTTCAAATCGTGATATGCCTCTTTTATCCACCTGATGGGGAGTGCTGAGAGACTGAGCACGATAAGAGACTGACATGATGAGAGAGAGAGAGAGAGAGTACATCATATGGCTGATTAAAATGGTTTTCTTAAGATCAGTGCCCCCACATTCAGTCTGAATCTTCCCTTAAAATACTCTTCCACAAAGAATTTGTGAGAGTGTAAGAATCAATGAGACGGTGGCTGTGTTGAGACTTTAGATAGAAGACTCATCTTAATTAATGACTTGCTGCGTTTGATGAATTATACTCTATCAGAGTCTGTTAATATAAATGGGGACATAGTTTGCTATATATAACCATGTTCAGAAGGTTCCATATAGGCATTTTTTCTCCATATGATATTTTAATTCATCGCAGTCAAACAGCTAAATCTGAAGCTATGGGAGTCACCCTACCCTCATGCTCCACAAAGCACTACAATGGTTGTTTTCTGTTCTAATCATAAAAGCTTTGACTAAGTGCGCAGTCATCCTGACCTTATGCCCATAAATGACAAGCATTCAAAATTGTAAGAAATACTCCAAGCTTTAGATATTTAATATGTTTGCAGCAATGTGCTGCTGCTATATTATGTCTCACTTTTTCCTTTGCAAGCTTTACTTCCTCCATCGTGTAATAGCACATGTGATAAAGGACTGAGAGCTACTTGATTCAGTCTTTTCGAACATGTAGGTCATTAAGCAAGTTAAATCAACATAAATCAAAATTCCATTACAAACCTGAACAAAGCTATAGTTAAAAAACACCATGACCATGATGTAGTTACTCATGTTCTAAGACAGAGTGCACAAACAGTATTCCCTCATAATTAATTTACCTTCAGCAATGAAAGCACTGTTCACTGTGCAGCCTGCATATACCAAATGGTTATTACAACTCAAACAAATAATGCAAAAGCATTTCTTATTATTTATGACATAATGACAGCCATATTATACAGAAAATAAATAGCTGTGTACTGCATCGGCAGTGTAGCATTGTTTCCAGACGTCCAACAAAGTTGACATTAGCTGAAATTTTGTGTCACAGTGACTTGCTTGAAATCCTTTGAGATACTGCATCAGGGGTGTCAAACTCAATTTCACTAAGGGACACACTGCAAAATATGAATCACATCAAGAGCCAGACATGTAGTTTGTTGCTTTTATTAAATGAAAAAAATGAAAAAAATCAAAATATTGATGCGTTAATCTGTTTGAAAATTTAAAATAGTGGAAGGAAACACTCTAGCAATACAACTCATAATGATCATTTTTAATGTTGTACAAATTGAGCAAATCATTCTGGCTTCCATCTGTATTATGATGAGGAAAAAGTTGCAACTTGGGAAAAAGATTAAGCATGTAATTGTGCAGTGGACTGGATATGAGTTTTATTTAGATGGTTTAGAGAATCTTTAAAGTTTCTGGAAACACCTTTAGAATAGTAGCATGTGTTGCTAAACGGCCTTCTTTGTTTTTTAAAGGTATATATTTATTAGGTTAGTCACTCATCTGAATAACCCGAACAATCACCAGCAAACAGAACACAAGGGCCACTTCTCATGACTTTGATGTAGTCTGCTTCATGTGATGAGCCTTTTCTCATGTGAAGCACAGCAGGTGGGAGATTTAAAGTTTCAGCACTATAGCTCCCGCATTCACATTTGACCAACATGATGAGTACCAGTCTCTCCAGTAATCGCTCCCTCGTCCATGTCTCGGCTGCTCATCAATTATTTTTTGAGGGTTTGCCAAACTTGTCTGACACTAAATGATGAAATGGCTGCAAATAGTTCGAAATAGAAGGTACTGTGGCCTGTAACACTGCTATCCACCTCTGTTTGTGTATTGGGATAATTTGTTTAGTGAATATTGTAACAGCCTTTGTCACTTGACTACTTCAAAAATTAATTGTATTCATTTTGTATCTTTAAAAAGGATGAATTTGTCATATTTCTTGACAGAAATAACTTGAATGTGTGTCAAGTCCTCTTTGTCCCTCTTTAAACCTGATATGAGGAGCTGATAAAACACACGTTAACACGTTAAACCTCTTGTCTAACAAGCAAGGTGTCCTGCAACCACAGCATGGCACATTTAAAACTTAGTAAATATTTATAAAGTTAAAAACATTTCCCTCTTGGGAAATATCATTACCTTTTTTCATTTTACTTTGTAATTTTCCTACAACATCAGTAGTCAGTGATACTCCTAAACATTTGGGAAAACAACAGGGCTAGTCCTGTGTCAATGAGCATTTCACGCAGATTTATGCTCCATTTCATGCTTTTAAAGTGCATTTGGCCATCACAAACAAATGATGCATTCAAACATGTTCAAGTCTGATGCACCCACTTCCTCTCTGGTTCGACCTTTGAATATTACTAAATGGATGGCAGGAGATAGGTTTCACTATTAAGCCGTAGGTAACCAGTTTCATTTTCAATGGACAAAGGAATAAATCAATAAGAAACATAAATAATTTTCGATTATAGGGCTACGATTGGTTTCTTTGCCATTCAAGTGATTATTATTTTGCAAAACTACCTTCTTTCTTGTGAGGAAAGAATTGAGATTTATACTTCTTTTGTCCACTCCATATATGTCAGTGATCAGTAGCTTTGACAACATCCCCACAGCTCCAGTTTAGCCTTAGAGTGACAAGGTTAGAGTGCAGATGTTTAATTCATCATCTGGGACTCATAATTGCTTACATGCTCTATTTTGGTTCCTTTATTCACCTCTTTGTTTCCAACATTCTTTCACTGTGGATGCAGAGCTGCTGCTCAGACTGTCTTTGAAGATGATAAGCATGACAAAACAAGGTCTAAGTTGTTATGACAGTGGAAATCCTCCATTCCTATTAACTATTGGCACTCATGCCAGAGGGCTGGAATGTGCAAGAAAACCAAAAGTTTACAATGCTGTTGTCTGATACACCAACTTTGTTCCACCCTAAACACATTGCTGAGGCCAGTAAAGAACAGCTTCAAAGAGTGAAAACAAGCCACAAGAAGCACTTCACAGAAACTGATATAGGCAATATAAAATATTCAACATATGCCTCTCTGTTGGTCAAGGTTTTGAGTAGTCTGATATCACACTATGAACAACAATAAAACTATTTTAATGACATGCGGACCTAGTGCAACTCACAGCTGAAGCCGTCAAAAATATTCCACTGAAGAAGCAGTACTGCTCCTTTTTGAGATTAAGTAGAAATCACTGGTATAAATCGTAGTAAATGATGTCATTGTGTGTGTGTGTGTGTGTGTGTGTGTGTGTGTGTGTGTGTGTGTGTGTGTGTGTGTGCATTGTGCTGACTGAAGAGAACAGTCTGAACCGTTTTGAAGAAGTGAACCTAGTATACAAAAATGTGTGTCATAAATTGTAATGCAAATCCACTTTGTGTTCTTTTTATCATCTCTACCAGACCACCTCCGTCAGACCTGGGACCTAAAGCAGGAGTTGAGAGTGGTCATGGGACAGGGGACAGATTGGCCTCCCACGACACCCATCAGCAAAAAGGAGAGCAGGGCCAGGGCCATGTGGCCAGGAAGAGTCTGCATGTGGATGTGGGTAGCAACAGAACAGGAAGGTCCCCCTCCGTCTCCCCGGACCGAGGCAGTGTCCCCACATCCCCTTACTCTGTGCCACAAATTGCACCCATGCCGAGCAGCAAACTGTGCCCCGTCTGTAAAACCACCGACCTGACGGGCACAGGGGATGACAAGCCGAACTTCAACACCTGCACACAGTGCTGCTCCATGGTGTGCAGCCAGTGTGGCTTCAACCCCAACCCTCATCTCACAGAGGTAAGGAATGCATTCTTTTTGGGACATTTTTCTGTTTTTTTTCTATAGTAGTTTACTCAACAACTGACCTATTACATAAATATGGTGTCCATGATATGTAAGGGAAGACACCACTGTCACTCTGCCCTGAACCACAAACACAGTCAGCACCTGCCATTATGCATTCAAACGGAAAACAGAAACATCTGAAACACATCCTCAAAATGGTAACAAGAAAAGCTGTTGTACATTTGACTGCACAAACAGATTCCAAATGAATTCAGGCCTATAGTATTATAACCTGCCTGAACGCTGAAGTGAGGAGTAGCAGTGGGGTGCCTGTGTGACGTTGACTTACCAAGCACATGGTTTACCAAATGAAACAGATAATAAAATGTAAATATTTTACAAACCTGTCCACAGACAACCAGGATATTCTTCAAAGTCCTTGTAATTGTGATCAAGCTGACAGATCCTGCTTTAAATAGAATGAAGTGTCTTTACAGGTGGAGCTACATATATAAACATATATCAGTCATATATAAATATTCACTGTCTGGCACATCAAACAGATCGCTGTTTAATTTGTATAGTTTTTATTTGCTTCCTCCCAACAGCTTTACCCATTCATTGCATCCATAGTGGGTGGTGGTGAGAGAGGTGGTATGTGAAAAGTGACATCAATGCATACCTTTCAACCATTTAAATATGTTGATCAAAGTGGGTAATTCAGGTGCTTCAGTGTGGTTGAATTTGACCCGGTGTCATTATTTCTCATTCACATTTGTGAGAACTGTCGTTGATGACTATTGTTGTCAAGTTGGCTGTAACTGGCTAGCAGAATGGATTGCACCAACTGAAACTGAACAAGGATGTGAATTATTTGCAGTCTGAATGAGAGCTGTGAACTCCCTAGCTCTAGTCATTGTTTTCTTTGAGTGTTTAATGATCTGGTGGGCTCATGATCTTACATCCTCAAATACCTGGGAATTGCACAACTATGTGCCCAGTGCACATATTGGTCACTTCCTATTAGCTGTAATGAATTGTAGGCCCTTATCTTGAGCAAGTGCTACGTTGTTTTTTTAACTGATGTTCACAGTAAATGCACACAACACTTGAACAAAGCTCTACCCATCCTTCCTGACAGGCACTAGTGAGCATCCAAATCATGCCCAAAAACACATCTCCCCATCATTCACAATCCTTCAGATGCATGTAAACAGTCATCATTGTTAACAGGTAGCTGAGTAAGCTTATTGCCTTCATCCTAAAAAAACTCACTTGCCTAAATTGAATTAGTCTATGCTTTGCTGTTACTGTGAGTCAAGTGTGGCTGTGTCATCTGTCATAAAGTTTCACATCAACTCGAGTGAGTCATGTTGCAAATTGCAGCCAAGGCGTTATGTCAGTTAAGCTGGCCTACATAATATGGGCTGAAATATGTGCCAACAGAAACTGAATTTGAATTTGAATTGCTAAACTTGAGTAATTGCATTGAAAAACTGAATTTGAATCACATCATTTGAAATTGTATTGTTTAATTGGACTCATTGCAATGAAAAACTGAATCTGAATGGTATAGTTTCAAATTTAATATATTCCTTTGGAACTGAAATCCAATAAAATATGATCATCAATGAAAATTCAACTCTCTATATATCTTCACATTCAGTTCTCACAATTCAAATTCAGTTCACAAAATTCAATTTCAAGTTACTGTGACAGACATCCGGGTACTTGAAGAATGAAGGAAGAGCAATCAAGCGCAGATCAATAGATAGACAACGTTTATCAAAGTCATGGATCCTTCTTTGGTAGGACTGGTCCTTCAGAGGCTAGGCCAGGCTCCTCTGTTGCATTTGGAGAACACATAAATGGAACAGGCTAGCACATCATTTGTGCACGCTGCATTTCAAAACACTGGTTGAAAGGATTTTGGAGCTGTGAATTGTGCTGTTTAATTTTTTTGTTCTCTGACTGAATCAGCGTCAGTCTGCTTGCAGGAGAAGAATCTACTGTCGGCTACTTTGCCCGCAATGTGCGATGGTAGGCAACATTGTCAACACTAGTAGGCTATGATGTAAGCAACAGTTGTTATCTCTTATTTATCCCTTGTCAATAAATTAAAAACTTGTGGGAGTTCATGTTTATAGTAGTTACTGGTAAGGAGAATTGCATTAATAAATCTTAATTACATTAAGCTTACAGTATCTTACATGACAGTTTACATATGTTCCTTAGTCCCTGTTAAAAGACAGCAAACACAATGAAAATATGTTTACCGTTATGAATGCTATAACTTTACGTTATACTTTTTAGGAGCACAAAAGATACACATTGATTTGCGTTTGATTACCTGGATGTCTGTCACAGTAACTTGAAATTGAATTTTGTGAAGTGAATTTTAATTGTGAGAACTGAATGTGAAGATAAATACAGAGTAGAATTTTCATTGATGATCATATTTTATTGGATTTCAGTTCCAAACAAATAAATTCAATTTGAAACTATACCATTCTGATTCAGTTTGCAATGCAAGGATTCAAATTAAACAACACAATTTCAAACTATGTGTTTCAAATTCAGTTTTTCAATGCAATTATTCAAGTTTAGCAATTCATATTTCAAATATAAATGATTCAAATTCAGTTTCTATTGGCACATATTTCAACCCATAACATAAATAGAAGAATTCAGGGAGTAAATGTTTCATGTTTGTACTGTAGATGAACTGTAGATGCGTTGGCATGTAAATGTATTGACTAATGTGTGTGTGTGTGCGTGTGTGCAAGCTTGAATACATGCTTGCATAACAGCATATTGGTGTGTATTGGAAGGGAGATTGTAAAAGTTGGAAAGAGGAAATCGTGGGAGATGGAAGGACTAGAAGAAACTGCGTGGACCAAAGTGGAGACAGACAGTAAAGAATAGATCATTACAGGGAGTGAAGGAGAGCATGTCAGTAAAGAGAACCGCGGAGGTGGATGTTATGGTTATTTTTCAGCTTAGCCTTGGTGAGCTTGTCAGATGCTGACAGGGAGAGAGACGAGGAAAAACGCTCAGCCTCCGGAGACCTAAAGATTTACCCCCTTAACCCACTTAGCATGGATTAGGGCCTTTCCCTCACTGCAGCAGATCTAACAGTGAAATTGACGATGGGCCTGTTGTTGCCGATCAAGGTGATGATAATGCTGAAGATGACGATAACTGGAATTACGATTACAATGATGACTAGGAAAGACCTGAAGAAAAGGATAGCCATGCTAAGGAAGTTGAAGTGAAACGTTCCTCCTATTCAGGAGTATATAGTCTTATACCTGTCATGAAATGTAGATAGACTTTCAGGATTTTCTAGGATTATACTATTTTTTTATTTTTACATCTGGTGTTTTGATGAAAAAAATCACCTGTGGCACTTTTATTACATATCTTTACAATCTATAAGTTATCTAATTTAATTGCTGTTTCCGGATAGTCTCTTCATTACAACACTGGCTCCGTCCGGGTTCATGTCGTTTCTGTTTAAAAAAAGATTCAGACACTGATTGAACTGTCCCAGATTATAGGGATAATATGAACAAAACCGGGTATTGAAGAGGATTTCCCATCAAATTACAGAAAGATGGCACTGCTGATTAAAGTGTTGATAACCGAGGGCGATTCCATATTTGGAAAGATTATGCATATTCACCACAAAGTCCCGAATGGTATCTCCAGCCCAGCGTCAAAATTATAAATTAGAGCAGTTTTTTTTTAACATTAAACAAGAAATTGCCTTATCAGTTGAATTTCTTATAAAGACAATCCCTGCTCATGCAGGATTGTTTGAGGAATGTTAACAACTGTTAAACAACCTGGTGATGGGAATGCAATTTAGAGAGAGGTAAACAACAAGCAACAAATGGGTGTAATATGCCACTGGCTGTTACAGGGCTGTCAGTCAAGCTGAGACAACACGGATTATTTTGATATTTTTGCTGAGAATGTGCAAGTAGTCATACACATGAGATTGTAAGGAACATGTGTGCATGACGTAGACAACAGCAAGATTGAAAAATATTAGTTACACATTTTTTAGGGAGGTGTAAGGATTGAAAACACTGTGATGAAAGAGTTAAGGAGAGAGGTAGACAAGGCTGAGAAAAGCAAGACTAAGACTAAGAGACAGAATAAAAAAAAGAGAGAACAAGAGTTCAGAGAGATAGTGAAAGTACCATAGACACCCCCCGCCACTGAAGGTGTACTCCCACCATCACACAGGCAAACATCTGCTTTATAATTGCTCCAATTTTTATTTATAGATCCTACCTCTTTCTGTCTACGATGGCCCGGTCCTGAGACGCCACAGCTGAAAGAGAGAGAGAGAGAGAGAGAGAGAGAGAGAGAGAGAGAGAGAGAGAGAGAGAGAGAGAGAGAGAGAGAGAGAGAGAGAAAGAACTGTGTGAAAGAGCTGTGTGGTAGCAGAGGGGACAGAAGCGTCATCATATATTAACCATAATAGTCTTGGTGTTCATACTAACGCAATGCAACACTACATTGTTTTAGCTTTAAGTGCCGCAATACAAAATTACAAAATCAAAAAAGTAATTTTGGGGCCCTTTTGTGTTTCTTTTTATTGCCAAATCACTCCATGGAGATGAGCATTTTTTGTCTTGAAATGATGACTTTTTAATGCTTTTGTTTAAAGAGTGCCTTAGAACACATTCTTTTATTTTAACCAACAATCCCACACGTTTTAACAAATGCTCCCACACAAAAGTCTCTGCAGAGGCACTCTTTATATTTCCTCTTCCATGATCAAAAATGTAGGTAGGTGGCCAGTTGCACTAGATACATCAGCAACCCATCCAAGAAATATGGAATCTATTTTATCTCCAAAAAAAAGTACATCCAAGCTAATATATCAGTAATATGGATACCTTTAGCCAGAAACATATTTATATTTAACAATTTAAAGTTGCATTCATCAATAATTTTACATTCCATGGAAACAGACTATGTTAAAGACAAGCTGTTGAACATAGTGTTCAACACTCAGGTGTTGATGGAGACTAAGGCAAAGTTAAAAGCAGAGTGAATGTTGGACTTACAGGTTGTCAGAAACGTGATTCCAAATCACTGCCAATGTTACTCTGTGTCTGCGGGACATGTTAATAGGCAACAGTTAAAGGTTGTCCTTCATGGGTAAATTGTAAAATTTGAATTTTGTCCATAAATATAAAATAAAACATACAAACATTTAAAAAAATTGTAAAAGAGGGTATTTTGCTATGACTAGAAGCCACTCTGTTGGTGAGTCAGTCGAATGTTTCAACTCCCTCCTCCCTGCATATGTACAGCTGTGGGATACAGACAAACAGTAACGTAGATAGAAACAGGTGTGTTTTAGCTGATTTAGACTTTAGTGTTTCCCAGGTTCTAAACCCAAGGCCCAAAATTGATTTTCCAAAGCTGCTTCAGTAACACCAACCTGGGAGAACAAACTGGGTGTTAGAGTGTTCTTGAAAGCAGGTTGTGAGTGTCTCAGGTACATTATTGACTTTTTAATTTTCAACTGTTCAAGAGTACTGCTTGTCTCAAAGTGAGAGCTTAAGTTGTTTTATAGCATGCATATTGTTTACATACGTGATCACATTTATTTGTTATCCATGGTCAAATAGTTTTTGAGAAAGTCTAAAAATAATAAAGTGAAAAGGGAATGTAAACTACAATGATGCTGTCATATCATTGAAGAATAAATCCATTATGCCTCAAGGGAGCCAGACCCTAGTTTCTAATCCCTTTGAATTAATTTAAATATTTAGCATCAGACTTCTCTAATCCCCCTCTAACTTTGCATCATGTGGCACAAGAGATTCAATGGCATTCAGATCTGGTAAAGTGGAAGACAATAATGGTTGTTGAATGGATCTCTCACTAGTATTGTCTAGAGCTTTTAATGTGTTGGAGTTAAATGTTAGCCAAGGACAACATGGGTGATATACTGTATGTGATGAATGAAGTGGGATTTCTTGAGATTTTACCCTAACAAAAAGTCACAAAATAGTTAAGATCCTTGAGCAAGAGGGTTTTAGGGGGAATTTTTGTTTTTTTTTGTTTTTCCTGTCTTCTGCCTTTTGTGTGCTGGAAGATGTTGAGAAAATGAATGAGTGAAAAAAATTATTCTGAAAGGTTTAATAATTTTGGTTTTGGTATCAACTGGTAATCATCAAAGGTTTTGCCAAAAAAGTAACTGTTTTTGGAGGAAATTATTTGGGAGGAAAAAGTGAACTGTAGTTTTCTTCTTGGTTTCCCACCATCGAGACAGTAGGAGTCAGCTTGCTTGTGTGTGTCATTTGCTGTGTTAATAGCAACTGAGGCTTTGCGTTTTTAGAAAAGATTTAAGCTTTTTCCCTTATTAATCACATTATGCATTATGTACAGTATATATTCAAATGATTACTTTATCATTAATTCAGCGATATAACACAAATATGTCAGAGTTTAGATTAAATGGTTTTATCATTTAAACTTTGCATGCTGAAAAGTCTGACTTTTTAGCAAATATTACATTTGTTTCTAGTTTTACATAATTTTGGGAGCCTTTTTCCCTTTTATTCAATAGTGACAGTGGATAAACAGGAAAGGGGGAGAGAAAAAGAGGGGAAGACATACAGCAAAGGGCTGCAGGTCAGATTCAAACCTGGGCCAATTCAAAGGACTCAGCCTACTTCGTGCGCACGCGCTTACTGGGTGAGCTAGAGACTGCCCCACATCATGTGTTTTCAAAAGAATTTGGCCCTAAAGTTTTGAGATATCTCTAATGCTATTTACTATAAATCACTGACCATGTACAGTAAGTTCTATTTGCTAAATACAAAAATGTAGAAAATGTCAGTGTTTTGGTGACAGTGTTTCACACAGTGCACCAGGCTGTAATCATTGACTGACTGTGGCTTTAAGTGGACAAACAGTATGAACTGGGTCATGAATCCAGCTGAGACACTACATGAACAAATTTTGCATATGCCAAAATATTTTGCAGTGACAACTGCACTGGTTTGATTATTACCCTCTAAATCGCTGCATTTAAAGTCGCAGCTTGCTATAGTAAGTCAGGCTGTGCTCTTCAGCAGGTAATCACAGAAACCTAAACCACCTGTGTTTCATTAGTCCATTTTCCCAAATCTTGCTATTGTAATACAAAAACACAAGATAAACACATTGAAAGATCCTTTCTGCAACATGATGAGTGATGGTGATTGTGGTTAACTGATGGTTATTTTTTATTCAACTCCAAAGTTAACCAAACTGTACATGGCACACATTATTTGTTTTAACAGCCAAGCAGGCTATTTGATCTTTTTATTCTGCCAGTGCTTCAGGTTGGGAACTAGTTCTGCAGGAGGACTCTGAAGTCTATAGATAGGATTCTTTATTATTTTAAGTCACACATGCTTATTTCCACTCAGTTTTTAAGTTTCCTATTGTCTTTACAATTCTACTAACATATAGGACTGTACGAAACAACATGTTATTTTGTTTTTGTGGTTACCTCTGCTGAAACTTTTGGTTTGCTTTGTCCGTTGTTGAATGATGTTGGTTTGTTGATTTGTTGGTTGGTTTTTTTGTCTGTCTAAATGCACGATTACATAAAAACTACTAGCATGGTTTAACAAAGAACCCATTACATTTTGAATCTGAATCACGATCCGGGTACAAAAATATATTTTCACCTTTCAACAACATTTAGACTTTGATTTCATCTAGACTCTAGACGAAATCGAAGTCTAAATGTTAGACTCTAGAGAAAAGGCTGAGTGGCTAGTGACTTTAGAAAACCACTAGCCACAGTGGCTGGTGTGTAAAAAGGTTAATGTCAAGCCATGTAGCAGCATATCTTTTGCAGAGATACAGTATAGTAAACTATCACCAGTAGGTGATTTGATCATTTTTAACAGGGGGGACAGTTTGTTTTGATGTAAATTACTTTTATTGAACCCCCCGCCCCCCTTAGCTATATACTCTAGTCTAGAGAAAATTATATGTCCAAGAAACTGACTGAAGGGCTCAAGTTGCCATTCCAATCTGTCTGCAACAGTGCCATGGATTTATCAATACACAGTTAGGCTACAGATAATTCAAAACCATGATCGGGGCCATAGCTTCTAACTTGCAGAAGTTAGAATCTATTCCACCGTAGCTCCCCGGTGTGCCTGACACTGCTCCAGCACACCTGGTGAAGACATTCAACAAACAGCATTATTACAAATGTGATTTTCCCGCAATCAGTCATTATTTAAACTGACCTTCCTTTTATGGATGCCATTTCCTGCTTAGCAATGTGTGTAAAACAGATGTGTTTTATTGAGATTGTGCTTGTGTAGTTGTGTATAACGCTGACTGGGTGAGCAGAGGGAGAAAGAGACAAATTGACAGGGAGAGAGACAGAGGGGGGAAAAAGAGAGAAGCATTGGGAGGAATTTTAATGTCTTTTGGCCCAATTTGCGAGGAATTGATAAACTGGAGCATCCCAAGCATCCTGATCCCCAAACTGCAGTGCTCAGCTGCTGTACATACTGCATGGTAAAACCGCATTGTGATCTCCGAGACCAAACTTCCTCCTATGTCTGCGTTCTTGTTCTGTTGAAGTTTGATTCTGTATCAGAGTGTGTTCTTTACCCAGCTTTCTGGGGAATGATGGAGTGCATGATGTCTCACTCCTGACAACAACTGAAAACTTGAGAACAAAAAATGGGTAACTCTGTGCACCTGTGTGATGGATGCAGTGTTACATGATTTAACGTATGTGTGTGTGGGTGTGTGTGTGTGTGGCAAAGATCCCTTCTACCTTTCTCCTCAGCTGTCATTGTTTTATTCTACTCTGCTCAATTTTAATTGTAACTGTAATAGGATCATTATTCGTACAATATGTAATACAATAAATTATCAAATTACAATATTAAACCACCCTCGCCGAAGAAAATGTATCTGTTTACGGACAACTTAATGTATTAAAGTTTCATTCATGATGCGTTTTGTGAGGTTTATTCATGTCATTCTAGTGAAACAACTGCAGGGTTTATTACATAATTGCTTAGAACCTAGTTGTGGTGGCAGCTGACCAGTTAGTGAGCAAGCAAGAAAACATTGCCCTAAAACCACAATATGATAATATATGTCATATGGCAGAGTCCCATCTGTAGGGAATTTAATTGTGGGTTAGCCCAGTGCTGGTTACCATTGTAAAAACAATCATACTAGACATAACTTGTCGCCAAACATCACGGTCTGTGTCAGAATCAAATCAAAATGGCAGACTTTCCTGTGTTTGAACACTGTTCAAACAGTTAACTTGCTGATGTTTTGAATTATTTTGTGAATAAGGACAAAACATTCAGATTTTTTTTTCAAATTCATCAATAATGAAAAATAATCGTCAGTTGGAGCCACAGTTGCTGATGAAGATTTTCAGATGGTACCCAAATCAGAATAAAATTCAACTTGTAAATATGTGTGTGGCTGTGTGTGTTGCCAAAGATGCTTTGCTCTCATTATTTGAGCTATATCCAAGTCTCTGTGGGCCCTCGCTGCTAAAAGGTTCTATTTCTGGCAGCAAGTTGTTGATTTTCATGAAGCCACGTTGCTCAAGCTTCCTGTTGGCAGACACTGAGTTCTCGCAGATCAGTGAGCTACGGTCCCGGCTTATGACCTCTGACGTGTATCATACTATTGTACACACACACACACACACACACACACACACACACACACACACACACACACACACACACACACACACACACACACACACACACACACACACACACACACACACAAGCATGACATTAGATCCATGTTTGAAAGCAAGGCTGAATGAGAGCCATCAAAAATGTATACTTGAGATGGAGATCAAGATGGAGAAAGAGAGTTTGATAGAGTGATGTGATTCGAGAGATGCAGATAAAAAGAGAAATAAAGATGGGTGAAGGAGAACAAGATGGAGGTTTACAACAGAGAGCTGATAGAGAAGCGGGCAGGAGACAGAGTGTGCAGGGTACTTGTTTTTTGCTGATACAGATCAGATTTCATAAAGATCCACATGATTGCCTCATAACAAGGGCGACTCAGAGAGGAATGAGATGGAGATGAGGCGGAGGCAAGCAGAGACACGATGAAACTGATAAATAGCTGCCCTTGTTTTTTCTCCAATGGGCTTAATATAGTTGTTCTAACTGTAATTTGGTTTAAAAAAATCATGGACAATAACAAGGATGAAAAGAGGAGTTCCCATTCGTGAGTTTCTTGATGAGTCCAGTGTTGGATGGTGTAGTGTTTCTCCAGTGTTGGCTTATTTCACTGTCCACATTACTCTGACTGTCTCCAGGGTTCATCTTTGCTCCCGGCTTCTCAGCTTTCCTGATCGACAGTGAAAACCATGGCCTCATCACTCTTAATACTGAGAATTGGCAGGGAGCCAGACACATGGATAAGATTCAGCTGAGACTACTCTGTCTCTACTGACTGACTGACTGACTGACTGACTGACTGACTGACCAACTGACCAACTGACTGACTGACTGACTGACTGACTGACTGACTGACCTGGAGAAATTCTGCAAAGCAGGTGGAGAGGTTACTAAACAATTTAAAGCAGTGAGCTTTATTTGTTGCTGACCTGGGCCAGTTAGACCAGTCTGTTTGGTAGGACCAGGTGCTGGACGGGCCTGAGCTGGAGGCTGTGCCTCAGGATGTGTCTGGGTGCAGCATCAGGTTTACGTTCTGGTTTTCCTGCACGAAAAGGACACTGGCAATTAAAAAGGTTACTGTACGTCTGACTAGATATTAATGTGGTCTGACGTATGCTCTGTTACATTTGTAGCCACACCTAATGGTAATGTCAGGGCACACCAAGAACCCTTTGTCATTTTATCAAGGACTTTTACACTGGAGGCCAGCAAAATTAGTCTGGTTCCAGATCTCATCTCAATCATTGCCCACTTCTTGATTTTCCTTGAAATTGAATTGGTGAATATTTATTAATTATCATTGGAGTGAAGTGACAGTTTAGTCTGATTATTATGCTACGTAAAATGATGGTGTTATCAGCTCTGTTAAGCAGAGTTTCTTGTTTTATCTAAAGTCCAAGCACAGCAGTGAGTCAGTGTTTAGAATTATGTGGCGCAATGCTACATTTTAGATTCAATGACTCATACCACTGTAGTTAAACTGGGAAGTTACAACTACTGGGCTAGCTTGTATGAAATGTTTTATAGATAACATATGTAACAACGCTCAATGTCAATATCCTTTTGCAATTAAATCAACAAAGAAGTAAAACAACAATCACAAGTTATTACATGAGTACAGTTCAGGATATAATTAGCGTACAATTACAAATACTAAAGTCAAGATGACCTTTAAATAATAAACTATTATTGTCCACTTGAAATGAGTCGTCTTTTAGTGTAGTATTTTATTATTCAGTCAATGTAAAGTTGTGTGCTGTCAATGTGTCTGTGAGCTTGTTTGTGAACCCATCTTTTGTGGCTAAAGGCTTGCAGAAACATCTGATTCCACAGCAGTGGAATGATGAGATCTTTCCCTTTATTTTCAGTCCTCGGTTTGGTAGCTCCCGTATTACTGAAAACTCTCAGCTGAAGCTGTAGCAAAATCTTTATGAAACTACATTGCAGACTAAAAGGGAGTTTTTACCCAAAGGTATGAAGACAAAAAAGCCAGCTGCCAGGCCTCCCACCTCACTCTTTGTGCCCCAGACTTCCAACCTAGCCCCAACCCTCACACAACCTTTCTCTGACTGCATTTATAATGCATTAAGGCATTATGTAATAACCACAAATCCAAGACGGCTACAATAGTGTGGCAGCTGTCAAAGCACCAGGATGCCAATTACCACGTAGGGCCATGTGCCATCACCAGGGCCTCTTTCTGACGTTCACCTTCTTATGTGCCTGTATGGAGCAGGAGATAGGAGAAGCGAAGGCATAAAGGAAATGACAACAGCAGGAGGAACCCAAAGAAAATGGTCTGAGAATTTTAATGAGAAAAAGAAAATGTTGTGTAATGAGTAAGAATGTAGAAGAAAGCAAAAAGGAAGAGCCACACAGAAAATATGCAAGAGAATATACTAAATCAGGGGCAGCTATGATTTGTTAAAGAAGTCCAGAATTTACCCCGTCTGTCACATTCATTTCCTACGCATTTGTTTATGGGTGAATGATGTTTACCAATAAATGTCCATGCCAAGGCACAGAGATGCTTAAATACCTCCTCAATTAGATATTTGACATGATTCACAATTATTCTTTCATTCAGTCATTTTCTATAGACTGGAGGCTATTCCAGCATGCATTGGAGGATGTGGTGTGATGGCAGCAAGTCCATCACACAAACAGACCAACACACTCATGTTCAAATTCACACCCCTAGGCAATTACGAGTTTTTAGTTCATGTTACTTGAATCTCTTCTGGCAGTCGAAAGAAAGTAGAGCATCCACTAGGAACCCATGGGAATGCAGGGAGAAGATGCAAACAACCAAATTTCTGAATCTTTTTTTTATAATTTTATTTTTAGATATAATGACTTATTTCAACAATTCACCCACTATTGATCATCTAAAATAGCCCTGTCAGTTAAACTTGTTTTTAATCAAAAGAATAAGAGAAATGCTTTCTTTTTTAATTGAGTTTAGATTAGAAGGTTAGCTCAGCATATGGTACTGACTGAAAACTGTCTAAAGGTATAGAAATCTTCCTACCACTGCTTTTAAAGTTTACTGATTGGCACATAATATTTAGTTTCTTTAATCAGTACAAAGGGTAGTACACATGAGAGTGTCATCAATCTTCTTATCCAACACTTTGCATGAAAACTAATAAACATACTGTATGTCCCAATATGTCGACCTGTTCCTTGAATTCCAACAGTCATCTTCATACTAAAAGATAAAGACTAGATGTTCTAGCTTATTGTCATTGTTTCCTTTCCTTTTTCACAGGTTCAGGAGTGGCTGTGTCTGAACTGCCAGATGCAGAGAGCGTTGGGGATGGACATGACCACACCACGCTCCAAGAGTCAGCAACAGATACACTCTCCTTCTCATGCAGCCAAACCAGAACCTAAACCTGATGCTTCGACTCAGCCTGCACCCCAGACACAGCCCCTTCCTCAGACGCAGCCTCCAGCTCAGGCCCAGCCTTCAGCACAGGCCCATCCAGCACCTGGTCCTAACAAACAGACTGGTCCAGCTGGCCCAGGTCGGCAACAAATAAAGCTCCCTCCAGGGGCAGTTGCTCTCCCAGGCATGGCAAAGGCCCCGTCTCAGCCGGATCTGTCACGCAACTCTCCCGCCAACCAACCACATCAACCCCACCAGGACCAGACTCGCAGTGCAGGGAGTTCCCCTTCACGGCAGCCCCCACCTCCGGAGCAGACTTTTGGGAAATTGTTTGGCTTTGGTGCTTCTCTTCTTAACCAAGCCAGTACTCTCATATCTGAGACTACTCAACCCCAACAACAGCCCCCCAAAACGGCCCCCAAACCAGGAGGACCTCCTGGTGCTGGGCCTGGGGTGAGTAAACCCTCAGGTCCTCAGCCGACACTACAAGGGCCTCAAGCCCCTGCTCAGCGGCAACAACAGCACGCTCCGCCAGACTCCTCTAAACCCAAAGCTTGCTGTCCTCTCTGCAAGACAAACCTCAACATCGGCAACATAGCAGAACAACCCAACTACAACACCTGCACACAGTGCCATCACCAAGTGTGCAACATGTGTGGATTCAATCCCACTCCACACCTAGTCGAGGTAAGATTGATTTGATCGGTTTGGCTTTCAGCTGTGTGAAACAAAGTGTCTCCAGACTATGGATTTGCTAAATGTAATGATTTATTGATTTGTTTTGTGAAAAATGCTGTGTCATAGTGCAGTTAAATGGGTTGTGTTATTATCCATTTGTGGCTGCCTGGTCTTGGAGGAAATAACTACAATTTACCGAGGGTTCTTGTGCTAATTAATCAAGTATTTGGCTTCCGGTTTGCCCTGTCTCTGAGGTTCTTCATGATCCCCCTTTTGTATGTCTGTGCCGGTCCCTATTGTCTCTTACTATTTTTTTTAAATGGTCCATTATTGTTTACTCTCATTCTTTAAAACATAAAGATCAACAAAGTATTTAAAAAAAAAAATCATGCAAAGTATTTTGTTTTACAAGAAGGGTTGATATTTGGATTTTCAAGCTGCAGGTTCTGCATGCAGCTTGTACACACAGTGCTTTATGTAAGCTTGTGAGCTTCTTTGCTTTCCCCCTGCCTTTCTCTCTCTCAATGTTTCTCAGTCAGGACCTGCTCTGTTCTGCTCTGTCAGGGCCTTTCATGTAGTTAGCAGAGTGAAGTCCAGGCTGTGACTCACCTCATCAGTGTGCACTCTACCCCGGAGCTGCACAGAAATATATGACCCATCTACAGAATACGGAGCCTTATCAAGTTCAATTTAATGGATAATCTTAATATTGATTAGTCACAGCTGGGGGTCAGCTGAGGGTATATTCCTACCTGAAGTGCCCCCGGTCCTCTGTCATGGTGGGGATCCAGTTGGTAAGAGCAGAGACTTGCCGACTTCCAGAGCCAGGCAATAACAGAGTTTAATTACGCAAATCAAGTCCAATTGAATGATAGCAGTAATAACAGGCTTTTGACAGAGCGCTGGCTTTTTATGGGCGAGCCTTGTCTTCCCAGGCATCTGGCTGTCACAGGCACTAGCATAGGCCATTCATAGATCGCTATGGAAACAGAGAGATAATTTGTTTGTCAGGCGTCCCTTTCATGCTTGGCTGCTAAGATGCTGAGAGTCTACAAAAACTTGCAGACTGCTGTTGCTCTGTGTTCATGAGAAGCTCTGTTATTACTTGTGTGTGCTTTTTGTTTGTGCTCAGCTTAATGCGGCCTCAATCCAACATAAGGTGCATTCTTTCCAAACCTGTGAACAGTTTTTCTTGTCCTTCGATTCTTCTTTGAATCTAGTTTTCTCAGCTGGATTTACACAGCCTGTTGCTACATTTTTCCTCCTCGTCTTCTCAGAATCTCTACAAACTTTTTTGTTTCTCAGTTTCTGCTTTGTCTTTCATTTCTTGCCTGTTGCAGTCATATTTTTTTAATGGGTGCTCAATGGCTGAACAACTGGGTAGTTACAAAGTTTACCAATTACAGTACCAGAAATTTATGTAAGGACAAGGCTAGCGATAGTCCATAATATTGTTATTATCACAGGGTTTCCACGGGATCTTAAAATGTCTTGTGTTCTAGGTCTTAAATCATTTTAAAGAGGTCTGTGTCCATGCAACACTACCTCTAATGCTTAGTCGTTGTTGTTTTTTTTATACCATGGTGTTGTAGTTCTTTCTTTTGCTAGTCCAAATATAATTTTGCTGTGTAAAGACTACAAATGAGACCAACATGCAACTTATTTTGCAGCCAGTCAGCTTTTGTTTTTGGTGTCAGTCTCTTTCGGATTATACCACAGAAATAAAACTGATTTAATTCTTCAGCTTTGGGAAAGTGCAAGTTACTGAAAAAACAGAATGTAGGGCTTAGCTGAATACAAATTTAATTCATAATAGTCTAAAATAGGTCTTAAAAAGTCTAGTAAATTTGACTTGGTGAAACCTCCAGAAACGTATTTCAGCAAATATCATGAAAAGACCAAAACCAGCACTCCGTCTTGCCCGTTGAGTACTTTTAGTATGTGGCATTAGTTAAGTACGTGAGTTTCTTAACAAATTTTATTTGAACCCAAACCACAATCTTTTCCTAAACCTAACCAAGTAGTTTTGTTGCCTAAACAGGTTCTGCCCTGACAAATAAAAATACTGCATAGTGGAAAAGGTAAAAAAAACTAAAAACAAACAATAAACAAACAAATATGTCATAACAAGTCTCTACAAATTGACCTAAATTAATTCTAATTAAACTCTGCGTATTAGGCGCCTTTACCATGTCACACCTCAAGCACGTCGTGTAATAGACATACTGTAATGACATTTTCTGTAACAGTTCTTAGCGAGGATTTTTACAAATGCTTGTGGAAATCAGAATAATTGAAATATTCATGAAAATACATGTTCTGTCACCCCATGAGTGACACACTGCCTAATTCATTCAGAGCAAATTAGGTTGAGCTGTATCATATAAAAAAAATGTAGCCCCTTTTTAATCTGCGACGAGACGATGAATGCCAGCGTCTGTGCGAGAACAAGTGGAAGAACAGAGGAGGAGAGAAAGGAAAGAGGTGATAGATTGAGAAGGAGGAGGAGGAGGAGGAGGAGGAGGAAGAGAGTGAGAATCAGAGATAATGAGTGAGAGGAAGTGTTTGTTCTTTGCTTAATATTTCATATCAATTAGCGCTGAAAGTCATGTGTGGCTCTGAGTAAATAGGATGTCCTTGTTTTGGGACTGTTTCCCCCTCATTATGCTTCTCAAGGAGATTAAAACCAACCTTGTGTCATTGTCGTCTCCCCAGAGTATGGTTGCAAATAGAACATGAAATGTTTTCACTGGAGTGTCTGCTGCTCAATCTGATTTACAGTACGCTGCATGTCAATCCTCATCCCTGAAATGCTCTGTCTTTCTGTCTCTCCTTCCACTAGCACAGGCTACTCCACTCCACGGAGGCATATACAGCCAGGCCTTAGCTTTTATTTAACAGTAAATAAAGTTGGAGTTGTGTTTCATACAATGCATAATGTTTCAGTTCTCAAGCAGTCTCACTATAACATTATTTTTCCCATATGCCTAACATTTTGTTCCCACGGTTGGGGCAGGTGTACTGATCTGACTCAGTGGGTCTATTATTATGATACAGAAGTGTGTCCTCTGTTTATAGCGGGATAGAAGCCCTGAGTGCATCGTTAGTTAAAAGACTGATTTTTTCACAGAACTGTATAAAAAATGTTTAGAGAAACAGAAAAAACAGTTCATCAATAATTCAATGAGGGAGAACATAATAAATGCCACAGAGAGTGCTGTGTTTGATTCCTCAAGTCACACAAGGTCAGTGTGAGAAAAGCAAACTTGCAGCCGCATGTTAGTTTTACTGCAGGTGTTTCTATGCTGCTGAATATCAAGCGCAGGTTGTATGGTTGGTGTTAGAATCCTGCTGAATCCTGAATATGATTTATTAGGTAATCAAATTCTGTACTTAAGCTCAAAAGTCTACTTACCCTTTCAGAACATATAATCGGTCCCTCATATCAAACATTACATAATAACTCTGCTGCAGTTGTATTCCAACATTAACACTTGTCTCTTGAGTCTAAATACACTATTGAACTTCTAAATTAGACTCTCTCTCAACATTTTGCAACATATCTTTGCAGAAATTGAGCATAATGTTGACTCATTTGAAGAATCACTCATATCCAGCAGCTACTGAGAGCTGAGTAGCTGAGCAGAGTGAATCCGTGTGAATTAATGATGGAAATTCTATTGATTTCTATTTTTCCATTCAGGACTACAATTTGCTTGAGACTGCAGTGCCACTGAGGACAACCTTAGCATACAGTGAACTTGTGTAAAACATGTAGTTTTTGCGAATGTGTCAAAGTTGCCGCTCTCACACAGAGCCACAGCATAGATGAACTTGTCATTTCCATTCTCAAACATGCTGGAAGTGTTTTCTGAAGGTTGGCACTAGCCTGTGTCTCCCTCAGGAGTCCCATCCAAAGCCAGATGGCTGCCGGCATCATGCATCCAAGCCTGCCATGCTCAGCCTGGCTGCTCCCAAAGTGATGATGGTACACCATCACAGATTCAAACACCCACCCGGCCTCAGTCATCCTTTTAATTCTTCCATTTTCTTTGTGCTGCATGCACTATATGTGCTTGTAAAAGCCAGAGCACATAAGTTACTTGTACAGTAATTCAGATTCACACGCCCACATGTATCTTACACATGCAACACATGCCAGGGTGCATGTATTCACACCCACTGAAACTCAATTCTGGGTACTAACAGATTACACAAAGTGGGTCTTGAGTAATATTATAAGAAAGAATTACAGTGGGTACGGAAAGTATTCAGACCCCTTTAAATTTTTCACTCTTTGTTTCATTGCAGCCATTTTCCAAA
>NC_048410.1:14971837-15052290 GCF_013103735.1 Etheostoma cragini | reverse complement strand
TGGAAAAAGGCTGCAATGAAACAAAGAGTGAAAAATTTAAAGGGGTCTGAATACTTTCCGTACCCACTGTAAATATTTGTCAGTTCACTGGGAAACAATGATTGTGAACAGACACTAAACTGGTTTAGATCTTCAACAGTGGTTCTGTGACCCCTGGAGGGTCCTTAGAGTTAACAAAGGTGTCATTTGTCCCGCCTTAACGGGTACAACACTAACAGTAGACTCTGGAAGATTTTTTTGCTTCAGTGAGTTTCATTCTCTAAAATTCTTATTCGTATTCTTAGTTTTGTTTGATTTTATTGACACAAATTTGATTCAATAGATCAACACATGGGCCCTCCTTCTCTATCCTCTTCCTCAGTTTGCATTTCTCTAACTCCTGCATACATGCCCAGTTGGAGACTTCTAGCTGTTGACACAGTGATTGAATTGGCAATTACTTCTGGTTGAATCGCTTGCAGTTGACATTGCAACAGGGATACTCAGCCCTCTTGATTCAGTCTGCGCTCTGTTGATTTAGCAGCAACAGCAGGGTGAGCTTTTTAAAACCCCTGCACATAATAAGACAAAGTATCTATAAGAGGTGATACAGACACATACAAACACAGAGACAGGGAGATGTGTGTGTGTGTGTGTGTGTGTGTTTGTATGTGTGTGTGTGTGTGTTGTGTGTGTGTATGTGTGTGTGTGTGTGTGTGTGGGGGGGGTCTTGTATAAAGAGCTAATAATTGAGATGTAATCCGTGTTGAGGCAGTGTAGTGATCCCCTTGAGTACAATGCTTAACCCCAACACACCACTGTAAAGATCCACCCACACAAACGAGTGCCATCTGAGAATAGTAAGCCTTGTTGGATGATTAAACTGAGACAATGCCATTTTGACTTTGTCTGATGAGTTAATTAGCGTTTAGGAGACTGACATGGTGAAACAAAGGTTTTACACCTAAATCCTGTATTTCTAAAGAGGAGGTGCATGTTTGACCAATTTCAGTGTGTGACTATGCTGCGGTAGACAAAAAGACAAGAAGATGATGTGATGCACAGCAATTACTGCTTCCTGTTGAGATTATGTTGCACCCAGCACAGATGGCTCGCTGGTTTGGAAGCTTAAATGCCACTCACTCTCATCTCTGGGACCTTTGTGTTTGGCAACAGGCTCTGGGCTCAGTCTGAGCTTGAGTCGCAAACTTCTGTATATCACGGACATGCTGAAAGATCCAGAAAAATGCTCCCACAGCTCCTTGTAGATTCAAGTTTCATTATTTGTGTACTGTATTTCCTGATTCTAAACCTGAGAGTGACAGGAAATAGAGGAACATCTACAATGACAAACACCTTTTGACACTGGGATTGCATTGCACGTGCTTTATTCTGCTAATCTTCTATGCACCACAAGAGTTTATTTTTCATAAGATGTCTTTCAGGTCAACCCCGACCTGTTCCAAGCCCAGCCTCCTCCGGCAGCAATATCAGCTCTTATGATAAATGACTATCTAGGGGCACAGTGACCAAAGTGAACTCAAATGCCCTTCCTTTCTTACCTTGTGCACGAATGTGCTTTGAAGCCTACAAAGGACCTCATCATTGGCTTAATCACCTCTTCAGAACTCATCATCTTCAACGCCTGGTGGCTATGCTAACAAGCTTAAGCAATACTCCTGGGGCCCCTGGCAGTGCCATGTCTATCCTCGCTGTCAGAGCCACAGAGGTGGGCCGGAGCCATCCTTCTACCCCTGCTACTGGGCCCTCCTGTCTCAACACATCACTTCACCCGCTTCATCGGTGCTCCCTCTCTTCTCCGCAGCACCTCAGGCATGTGACTACTCCCTAATGCTGGCATTAGGAAAGAAGGAGGGGGGGTTAGCTGAGTGTGCTATGCTTTGAGGCTGCAAATACTAAAAGGCTGGTGAGATTATGGAATGGAGACGTGTAGTTGTATGTCAGGGGGAAGAAAAAGCACAGACAAATCGAGGGAGAGCTATAATGAAAGGGAGCAGGAGATTGAGAGACAAAATGAAAGGGATAAAGCTCACTGATCACTCAGATATTACATTTAACCCCTTGCTAATCTTCTCAGTGCTGCAGCTGTCGGAGAGCAGTTGAGATGACCAAATCAGTTGTTAAGGTCTAGGCTGCTGCTCTGAGCAGGGGCCTGACAACAATATTAACAATGGCAAAAGCAGCATTAAGATCATTACACTCAACAGAGAGCTTGTCCTCCCACTGCCTCCATTAGTGAAGGCACTGGGGTTCTACTGCCAGTGCAGTCTACTGCTGGGGGCGTTACACAGCAACTAAAGAAAGGGTAATGGTGCTTAAAGGTCCAATATGTAATATATTTATTGTAATAAATCCAAAAATGACCCCAGTGCGTCATCATATATTAAGGAAACATGCTAAGTTGAAATACTGTTTTCTGACAACAATGCTAATGCCAGTATTTTCTCCTTTGGAAATTTCTGTTCTATGATGGAACATCTGTTTGTGTATTGGCCTGTGTGTTGTTATCAACTGGCCAGTTTGACAGCCAAGTCGGGTTGCCTGATAAACCTGTAAAAACATAAACCCAGCGTGCTTCAGCTGTAACCCTACAGTCGTGAAAGCAGCAAACAAACAAACGGGGTTAACGGAGATAGTTTCTACCCAACCTTGAAAAAAAAACGGCGTGTTTCTAAAAGTTGCGTGACCAAAGACATTACAAACCCTGGGTAAATATTGGAGATGTATTTGAAAAACAGAGACAGCTTAGAGCCCAAAAGGACGCTGAGTTGGCTAATTTTTGTTTTATTTTTAGCGCTTCATACCGTAATTCTAAGCCGAAAAAGTGTGTCTGTCCATTGGGTGGAGAAGACGGCGAGGTTGTGGTGTTTTTAGCAGTTCCTACTGTAATTCTAAGCCCCAAAAATGTGTCTGTCTCTTGGGTACAGAGCCAAGTTAAATTGCTATATAGATTTTACATGAGTACTTACTGGGTTCCTGTGTAGGACCTCAGTCCTGTGACTGCTGTTGTTTTCTAATTGACATTTTTTTATAGTGGATTATGTCACTCCGTTTTATGATTTCACTACTTCTCCCATAGAGTATGCACAAGTTCCACGCTCACTCAAAGGATGCTGATGCCCATGCGGCCCCGTGGTCTTGCTAAGTTAAAACATATATGCATATCTGTAAAGCACAACCTGTCTGAAAGACTAGTGTAGCATTAGTAGAAGTATATTTTTGTTGGACTCATTCCAGTAAAGTAATCACCTAACTAGACGCTGGTGATAGGTTACAGCTTGAGTAACATGTCTAAAAAGATAAATATGTGGTACATGAATTAGATTTGCCTGGCATGAATGTAAGAAACTCATCTAAAATGAAACAGGGCCGAGGAGACAGCCCGATTAACTTATCCTGGGGACAGACATATGCAATAAGACACATGACTTGTTTGTGGTTGGTTGCCAACCACAGTGTGAAATAGTTTTTTTGGCTGAAGCTTGATTAACATTTTGGAAACTAGATGTATGTTTAGAAGTTTGACTTTTTTCTGTTTTTGCCTCTAATTTTGCAAAATGCACTTCACGTGTTGAATCTATCCAAGTGTCCACAGGAGTGGGCAAATCACCCATGGCATCACCCATCCACTGTATAGATGGGAAATAGGTATGTAGGTAGGACGGTAAAATGAAGACACATCACTAACTTCTTGTTGTACTAACTGCATTAGACAGTTTGACCACAGAAAAGGTGCATTCACTGAACTAAGCTGAGTTGCATTCTGCCGCTCTGGGTGCTTTTAAAGCAAGATTGCAGAGGGATGAACACTGCAATTCATCTTGTATATTCTCTGAGCAAATTAGCACAGCTTTGCTAAAAGGCTTTCCAAAAACAAAAAACAATATAAGGAAATGGTCGAATACCATTCTTTCCTTCAGAACAGGTTCATCCTTTGTATCCTGTCTTACAAGTCCTGAAGTGTGTGAAGTGGGATATTGGATTGTTCTTGTCCTCTAGGAAAGATTTCACTTCTTTGAGGTATGAAGAGGTGGATTCACAGAATCTCTCTCAAAGATTCAGCTATATTTAGACATTGTGGAGGCAAAGGATTAGGGTTATTATATGCCATGTTTAATAGCTTAGGGCCTCATTTATAATGTTGATTTTGTAATAGTAAATGTTATGGATTTTAAAAACTCTCGTTATTTTAAGATGCCTTTCAGGTTATTGCTTAAAGTTAATTCTGATGCACTACATCAGAAATAAGACAATGTGGTACCCCTTTGCACAATACCTCAAAGGAAATTAGTGATTATTAACAAGTAATGTATGGTCTTTCAACAGTTTAAAGTGACCAATATAACAATTTATGATTTTTTTTGTGAAAAAAAAGAAAGTTGTAAACGGGGGATATAGATGGGGGATGACACGCAGCAAAGGGCCTCGGGCTGGATTCAAACCTGGGCTGCTGCAGGACTCAGCCAACATGGGGCGAGCGCACTAACAGAGTGAGCTATAGGCCGCCCTACAGAAAAATATTTTTAAAGCTTGTGTCATATGGTGCCCCCTTACTGGTGCTGAATGGTTGGTGCCCCTGGGCACTGGCCCATGTGTCCTTATGGATAGTCCGGGCATGCACCGCATCCTCAATATGTTTACTATTGTTCAGCATATTTTTCTTTGAAAAAACAGTAGTTTGTATCTTTTTTGGACGCACTGAGCTGTAATATATACGTCATAACCTCCTTGCTGGTTGAAAACTCATTAAAACGTGGTTAACCTAGCTACGG
This sequence comes from Etheostoma cragini, assembly GCF_013103735.1. NCBI lineage: Eukaryota > Metazoa > Chordata > Actinopteri > Perciformes > Percidae > Etheostoma > Etheostoma cragini. The sequence continues at coordinate 15,047,518 of NC_048410.1, read as the reverse complement.
CGTTGCCAGTTAATGCTTAAAGGTTTAGAGCAAAACTATTTTATATTAATGAGCGTACGTTACAGTCAAGCCATTGCCAAATGAGTTTACCAATTTACCATTTATCAATGAATGATACAAAGCTAGTTAAACATATCAGCTTCACAAAACTCTTTCTGTACTTCTCTATATGGTTACATTGACAAAGGTCATGCGCAGAAGCTCGAGTGATGCCTTTTACGCCACCGCTGAGAAAGACAACAGCAGCGTTCAGCTTTGGAGACAAAGAGGACATAAAAATTACAAGATCATTACCCCTCCTGAAGAGTCAATCATGTTATTTTAATCCTCTGTGTTAGCAACTGCCTGGTCTACACATGAGTAACAGAAACATGACGTATAATAATTGTGTGCTACATAGTGGACAGAGGAAGTGTTACTAAATTTGCAATACCTCATTTCCAGTACCATGCACTCCACCCAGGAAATAATGTCTAACTCACGCATGCAGTGTCAAATGGTTATGAAATCCACAGATACATCAACTGGTGTCCGGCCAGTAACCCCAAAATGCTTAGAGGGGTGTGGACCCATTTATCTCTGCATGCAGCTTTATTTGCATTTCTGTTTAGTTTAGATTTTTAAGTCATATGTCTTGTTGTTATAGTGTAACCCATTGTTATTGCTGCTAAAACATTTTTGAAAAAAAATGTTAAATAAAAAAAGGCAACTGTACATTTTACCAGATATTCTTTATGATTATTGCAGGTTTTTCCTACGGAGATGGCTTCTGATACTTTTACAAATCCAGAACTGTAACACACGATGTGTTTTAAAGACATCCTGGAGATTCCCTTAAATGTACACCTGCCCATATTTAGCAGAAAGGGTAGAAAGCAGAACAATTCATCCACCAGTCTGTGTCTGTGTGAGACTCACTTCAAAAAGAAGATTTGTGAATAAAAACAGGGTTTAGGACAAAATGATCTTGTGGGATTTGGATGTCTTGGTGCTTTTCACAGTTTCTGATTTGAGAATCAATATCCCCCTACAGATGCAGGACAGTCTCAACAATGTGATCTGCCCCTGTGGGCCTGGGCACCTGTTGCTCCCCCGTTGAAACAAATACAAACAGACAGAATAAGTCAATAAAGAGCCAAAAACATGACCTGACCCTGTGCTACCCAGGACCTGGTGGGGCAGCAAAGACATGCATCCTTAATGGAAGATGACACACTGTTGTTCTGCAGCAACACAATATGCTGGAGAAAGAAATTTCACATGTAGACTGCCACTTGGAAAAGTCTTTGACGTACATACATTTTGGTAAAATTGTGTGTGCACATAAGTTGAGTAATTATAAAGTGAAGAATAGGGTTAGCTTTCAATATCTGCTTGTCTGATCATTTTCCTCTGCAAAAAAATGACATTAGTTTCTCTTTATACAGCATTACACTACAGATGATTTTTTTTTGCTGGTCAGTTGGTCAATCAATCTACCACTTTGGTCCAGATTGATATCTCAACAACTATTTGATGGATTGTCATGGTATTTTGTACAGACATTTACAATTCCCTGAGGATGAACTGGGATGACTTTGGTAATCCCTCAAATTTTCACCAGCCATCAGGTCAATTTTTTTAATCTGTCCAGTTCTTAGCTAATGACATTCCAGTCCTTCTGAGCTGTACTTTGTGTTTAGTGCTAATTAGAAAATGTTAGGAATGCTAATATGCTAAATGAAGATGGTGAACATAGTAAACAAAGCACCACTTTGCCAAAGGACAGTGTGAGGCTGTACTGAGGTGAACTGTAACCTTTTTTATATATAAAATGTGCATCTAGGCAGATTAAAACAGGACACAGTCAGGGACTTGATTCAAGATTAGATTCTTCAGGCTTTGAATGTAACCTTGCTCAGACAGATTTGATATTATTGTAGTAAAAATAATCTGCAGCAAATAAATACATGCAGCTTAGGCTATGGAACATGCTACTACCTCTATGAGGTAGAAGAATGAGTGGGACAGTGTAACATGGAGATGCTCTGAACATGGCGATGCTCTGAACATGGCCCTGTGAAACACATTGACAATATGTTGTATGTATTTATTTTGATTGCACTGGAACTGTGGAACTGTCTATGTGTGACTGTGCCTGTTGAGTCCCACTTGCTCGTGGATGATCCTTCATTTCCTCTCTAATCCATAGGCCTGACCACATGTCCTTATTGAAGGAGTCCCAGGGGATTAACCTATATACCTGCTGACTCTTACTGACCTGTCACAGCCGTGGTGTGGCAAAGCCTGGCACACTGCTGTGACATGTGCTCACTCACGCTTTGCACTGCGCACTTGGTAGTTTATAACCACTGTTCATTCAGAGTGTGAATAATAGAAATGGATACAGTGTTTAAAAGCTCTGATAGGGCTTTAATAGACCTGCCCTGCTCTGAGTAACCTGCTCTGCTGATCTTTGATTCTGAACACTGCAACTAGATTGAATACAGCGAGTATGGTTATTTAAAGTTTTTTTTGAAATTTTGATTGAATGTAACATTTGACGGCTACTGTTGCATTTTCATTTACTTTTATTTGTTGATGTCCGTACTTAACATGCAGTCTTTTAGTGCTCCATTACTGATATTAAATGTGTGTGTGTGTCTTTGGGTCTGGGCAACAAACTGCATGACATATTTCCCCATTCACCTGAAAGTCACCCCATTCACACCTGCTTGGCGGCGCAGCCCCGCGCACATGGTAGTTAATAATTTACACTGACCCTCTGCTCCCCTAACCTTCACTTGTTACAAGTTAATTATGAACTTCTTTGTCGTATGCCTCATTAGTCTCTTTGAGACACAGAACTTGAATGGTTATTATGATGATTATCGCCTTAGTTGTTACATAGTTGTCATCTTCATTTCAGTTTTTTATTCTTACTTTTAAGGTTGATGTGGCCAGCTCTTTTGTTGTGAACTGTCAAAACAAGAGTACATTTAGGCAATGATGTGGCTATTTTGATGGTAAAATGAAAAGGAAAAAGCTGGCAAATTGTTTTGAGATAACTTATGATAGACGGAGGGTTGACAAAGTCTGGCATTCAGGAGTAAAACTGACGATAACACATGATGCGTGACAAATGTTTAATATTGCCATGCGTTGCTGTCATACTTCCATTTGCTTTTTTTCCTTGCAGAAAGTTGTATTGCTCTCTTTCTAGCGTTGCCTCAGTTTTCTTTTACATTTGTTGTCTCTATTGTGGCATTAAAACAACTACACAGTGGGAATTGATCTTTATTCCCTTCCTAATAATGAGCACCTAAAATATTATATCTCTGTGAGATTTATGACTGTGTTTAATGATAGCTGACATTTCTTGCTCACAGCTTGTGGTCTGATTTCTGGCAGAGACACCATGCAGGGGCAAACTCTTGCTGTGAGATGACTGACAGTGAGAGGTGAAATTACTGAGGTTGTGCAGGCGACACACAGTCTACTTGCACATGTGTTTGTACACTTTGCTGATCAGCATACCAAAATATGTGTGTATGTGTGTATGTCAAAGGTGGGTCAGGGTGGTGTGACTGTCCCCTCCAATAGTGCATGGAATAAGAGCTAAGATGTTACTAAAAAGGTTGGTGGTAAATATGCGGCCCACTTCCAGTGCAATATTTAGCAGGATGCTTGAATCAGACTCTGTAAATGCCCTGTTTGTTTTTCTGTTCTGCGCGTTCATGTTGTGTGGGTGTGTATGCACCCACGGGACTCCCTATGTCTCTATGAAATGTTGCTCTCTCTGGCTCCCTCCATGGGTAAGAAGTATTAAAGCTCTACATCATATTCTTGCCTCACCAGCCTTTAGACTCTGTAGGTCTGTTATCTGTGCACATTCCTTGCAAGCGGTTTGTTCATTTTGGCCTTTATATCATGGTTGCAACTAAACAAAAAGAACGTGACCTTTAATGTTAGCCATTTTGAGAAAAGGCCAGGTATTTTAAGGCAGATCACAGAGTCCACTTGCTTGGGGCATTCTCAGTAGTTTTCCTCTCTGAAGAAAAAGCTTTTCAGTTGTCACCTGTTGTCATATAGACAAACTCCTGCTATTAAAACAGTGACTGCATAGCTGCATTTTAGCTCAAAAGTGGAATCACTGGTCCATTGGGGTGGGAGAATGCAAAATAAAGCAATCACTACTTCAGTATTACTTGAAAAAAGACATTAGGACAAATGAGGTACATAAAAACAAACATTTAAGTACCTGAAACAATACATGCACGATGTACTGTCTCAAACCACCATGTTGTTTTTCAAAATTGATTAACCAATAGGCCGTTCTAACATGTTGTCGCAACTAATGCATGACACTACTCACCAGTATGTGACAGTACCTAATTTTATAGAGTCTATGGATACTATTGCAGACTGACAAAGTTAACAGCTAGCTGGTAAACACACTGGAGCATTTAGCAACTAAAGAGCCCCATTTCTTTTAACCTTTGTTTAACCAGGTTAGTCTCATTGAAATATAAAATCTCTTTTTCAAGAGGGACCTGGCCAAGAAAGCAGAACAAATTAGTTACATATAAAAAAAAATAACAAAACAAACACAGAAGAGGCCAAGACATCTCAATTGCATTTTGATTAAATAAAAGTGTCATTAATTAAAACATTTGCACGTGTGAATGGCCTCATGTTCTATGGTTTTAACATAACCTTTAAACTCATTTAAGGAAATTAGAGACTGTAGTTTGAGTGTTTTTTGTAGGTCATTCCAAGTAGAAGGTGCTGCAAACATGAAAGTCTTTTTGAACAACTCTGTCCGGCCTTGAGGTACATTCACCGTAATAGTGTATATTTCCCTCAGGAGTTTGTGGAAAGCAAACCAGTGCTAAAAAGAGAGGGACTTACATTTGCCAGATGGCCATAAAACTCCTGCCTCCAAATGAATAGAAGACCCCCATATCATCTTTTGTTTTTGCTGCTCCCAAATGGCCAAAAGAAGGAAACTTATTTTGGTTTTAAGTTTAATGCTTTAGTCACATTATCCAGTTTTAAATAATGCAATTAATTTTAGAATAAGTTTTCATTCTTGTGAGCTCTTGTGAGGATTCTTGTACTTGTGGAAGTGTGTAGTTGATTAATTAGCATGTAAACTACAGACAATAAACAATAATAGATAGATAGATAGATAGCCTTTATTATTTAGACTCATGGTCCATAAAAATACAAAAGCAACAACAAAGAAACATACAGATACACAAGACAGACACCAATCAAATAAGACAACCATACCAGTAATCCCATAAGGGGGACTGGTATCGCAGACAATAAACAATAATGAAGATTGAAGTCCTCTTTTAAGCTCTGCTGAACCATCCAAGTTTGTCTGAAATAAGTTGACTTCTTTTTGTACTTAATAGTTATTTTTTTTACAATTTCAAATACTGCTACTTTTGAGAGCTTGATCCTATTAAATTTGAGCAATTTTTTGCATTTATTGAATCATTCTAAATTCAGAGACAGTAAACATAGTTAAATTTTATTTCAGGATGGTACATTTCTTAATCAACTTAAGCTCCATCTAAGCGCTTTAATTTGTCATTCACATACCTGCTTTTAGCTCAGCTTGACATTAGGGGTTCACAGTCTGGATAATTAATATACTTAACTTTCTGCATTACATAATTTGGTGAACTTGTACCCAACTAAACTTGCTTAGACATTGACAGACGCATGTGCAGTCACTCGCGCACACAGACCACAGGGAGACACATGCCCTAAATATGTGTAAGAGAGAGACACCCACACATGAATAATCAGGCTGTAATGTCTCAGCAAGCTCCTCTGAGAGTGGGATCAATCTATGAGAACAGGATCAATCTCTCTGACCTTTTCCTTGTGGTAACCTACAGTGTTCAATCTCTCATTAATTTGACAGTGAAAGGGCAGCTTTTCTGGCTGTGAGCTGACAGGAGCATCATTACACTGCCGGTGTTCATACTATTCAACTTTCACTCACTAACTGCTCTGTCTACTACGCTCTTTGTACCTTGTCAACTAAAATAAAAAACTAAATGTATGTCTATTTGCTATTTCCTCAAACACACTAAACACTTGGTTCAGCTGAGCTACAAGTCAAAATCGGTGGACATCGTGCGCTTACTGTAAATGCAATGTGATTTTTATAGTATTTATTATTTATTGTTGTATGATGTTCGTGCGGTTACTTTACAACAAATTACCCCTCTGTGATAACAATAATGACCATAAACATTAAAATGTACAACTGTGAAAAACTACTACTACTTTGGGTAGCGTATTTGGTTGTAGATGGCCTTTATTATTCGACTCATAGTCCATAAAACCAAAACAACCCCAAAAATTTTAAAAAGACAGAAGTTAGCAGTGTGTTCTATCATGCCATATTTATGTTGTTGAATTGGTGAAGATGTTTTCTTAATTTATTCCTTTTCTTATTTAATACACTCTCAAGGACACCATAGATTTATTCAGACAGAAAATATGAACAAGAGCTATAACTAGTTGATATAAGGACAAAAACATTACACAGAACTAGCATGGGCAGTGGAGTTTATTGTAGAGATCGGAGAGTTTGGCAGGCTTTAGCTTGTCGTCAAAGTTCTCTCTGTGGCTGTCTTGTGCAAGGTCCCAGTTAAATGAGAAATGTTTAATTAAATATATTTTGATTAGAGATGCTATCGTTGCACTGGTGAGCGTAGAGACTATTATAATTATACAGTGTGAAAAAAATCACGTGTTCTGTCGAATTTTCTTCAGACTGGATGCTGAAAACCACGTCATATTGCAGTGGATAAATGCAGACACCAAATGCTTCAGATGTACTTGATATATTACAGTCAGTGTCTAGTCTTGTCAGCCTCATCTGAGTTACAGTTCAGAGCCAAGGTTAAATACGTTCTCTGAGCAAGTCAGCCTCCTGCCATTTAATGAGGTGACCACCAGTCCACTAACAAGATGATCTCAGTTACAAACTGAGCCTGCTGCTGGCACACAGCTGCTACCACACACACCCACAGCCACACTAGTCTCGCTTTACCAGACCTTCCTTCACAGGAAAGGGTCTAGCTAGTCCACACAGCAATAGGAGAGAAACATGCTCTGGTTTATTGGCATGTCTTTAAAACAATCACAATTTTCATGGGCGGCTATTGTGCCGCTAGAAAATAGCCTCTGGAAGAAACTTGTTTTGGTGGAACGTGTACATTCAAAAGATGTTTTAGGCGTGCAACAGAAAACTCTGATTGGAAAGATAGTCTAGCTAGCTGTCTCGATTTACCCTGCAGAGGTCTGAGGAGCAGTTAACCATAGACCTCGTAAATCCATCCAGTTTAAAATTCCAACACAAAGAAAGCGTTAGCTAACAGAAATCTGTCCAAAAAGAAACACATAAGGACAATCCCAGATGTGGAAAGTGGTTGATATAGACTGCACCCACACCGAATCCCACAAAACACAAAAAGAATTCAAGTAATTTATGAAAAACAACAACTGTGTTTCAAAACTGCTTTTTTTCAGAAAAACATTTCATTAACTGTGTCTGTGGTAATTTTAGCTGTAGTTCAATCTGAGCTGTGTTGTTGTTCAGAGGGCAGTTAAAAAGTAGAAGTTGACTTCCTCAGTGAATTGGTTGCTCTTTTTTCAAGGTGTATTAAAGGCCTGTCCCTAAAGCGCAGAAGCTCAGTCCTTTATACAGACCTGATTTTCTCCACACAGTGTGGGCAGAGGTGGGAAGCACAGCCCACAGTGTTCACTGTTGTACAAGCTAAAGCACTCCACATGAATAATTTGCTACTCCAAGCTCTGGTTTGGCATTTCTCCTCTCTCCCTTTCACCCACGCAGTGATACTATGCTGATTCAGGAGCAAAGAGGGGAGTTTGGCAGTGCCAAAATGGCAGGAAGAAAGCTACTCGGTGGAGAAATGTTCATTATAGTTTCTTCTTAAGGTTAAATTCTGCTTTGTGAGCATGCTAAAAAACTTGCTAAAGCAGATTTGATGATGTCTTGATGATATGTGAGCATGGGCGCACAGAGGACACACGCATAGCATGTCCGCACTGTTATTATTGTTGTGTCGGTCCCATTGTGCAAAGCTGTCCACAGCAAGCAGACACTTGCAATGTCTCTTACATTTCTACACATTTTTTTTGTTTTGTTACATGTGAAAACGGCACAGATGGCTAGTTATGGAGTACTGAACCTGTTTATATATAGCTTCTCAGTAGAGCACTTGAAAGAGATAAAAAACAAAGCCTGTCTGTCTGTTTGGCATGCCAATAGCTCCATCCATGCTTCGTGGTCTCAGTTGAGACAACAGATTCCTGTAGGATTTGGGCACTTTAAGACAGGTTTTATCTTGGATGGAAAAATAGTCATCAGTAAAAAAAACAGTGTAACACAGATTGAAATGTAGCTGTCATATCGGTTTTCATTTTGTTACATTACATTTGGTTTTGGCAGTTGTTGCATGTTGGAAGTGAAACGTCTCATAGTAAGACTTAAGGTCACAGTGGTTTTTACTTCTTACAATTTTTTTTTAACTGGCCAAGTGTGTGTCAGGCTCCTATTTTATCATCTTTTATGCTGAAAAATATTGAAATGTAACTGTCTTCACTATTGCTTAGTTCGCTGCAGCATTTTCCTTACTTAACTGCATATTTTCACAGTAGTCATGATAAAAATAGCATCATTTTGAAATAAGGGGACTGCATAATTTAACACTCATATGAATAAGCGTCTAATTGAGTTATTATCAACAGAACATCAGTTGAAGTCTACCGGTATTAAAGCTGAAATGATCACAATTTCTTTTTAGAGAGCGGTTGAGTGTCACTAGAGTAGGCAGCTGGTTAGGGTATACCCACTGTCTGCAAGCTACCTGTCCAGCACCACACGCCAGCTGTTGAAAACATCTTAACATCTAACAAGCTAAAGTCCCAAGAGCCGCAACAATTAATTGGTTAATCCTTTGTTGGATAACAGAAAATGTGTCAAAAACTATTCTGATAATCAATTAATTTCTCTAGAAAAATTGAATGGTCCCAGCTTTTCAAATATGACTATTGGCTAATTTCATTTCTCCTCTTTTCTGGTATTGCCTTTGGGTTTTGGAATGTTGGTCAGACAAAACAGGACATTTGAAGACGTCGTCTTGGATTCTAGGAAAGTGTGATGGACAGTTTTTTGACGTTTTGACTAAACAAGTAATCAATTCAATCAAAGAAAACAATTGGCTGATTGGCTGTTGTTACAGTAGCTCAAGGGTTAGTAGAGACCTTTGACAATTGTCAGGGGATTAATTGATCAAAATAAAAGTAATCAGCAACAATTTTTATAATCAAATAATCGTTTAAGCCTTTTCTTAGATTTCTTTGAATAAACTAGAAATCTTTGGGTTTTGGACTGTCGATCAAACACAGCAAAAAATGTAAAGACATTAACTTGGACTCAAGGAACTATTTGTGACTATTTTCTTACATTTACAGGCCAAACAATAAATATATTAATCAAGAAAGTTACTGGTAGATTATTGGATCAGTTGCAGCCCCATTTTTAATATCTATGTATACACTGGGAAATTGTCTTCAGTGATTCTCCAAAGAGAACATTTTCCTGTCAATGAGGTGAACATGCTATTTGCAGTGGCCTCATATAAACAGCAATTTACTTTTTGTTTTTACTAGGTATCTACTAATTCAATTAATATACAGAAATCATCGTCACATACAGTAATAAATACTACTATTGTTCGTAGCCATCATCTTTACCACCACCATCTGTCATTAGTCCACTACCCATTTCTTCTTCCTCCTGTTTTTTTCCATCCTCCTCCTCCTTTTTCATCCTCTTATTACATTTTAGCTGTAGCTTTGCCTCCTACCACCCACATCAGTGAATGGTTAACCATTACTTGTAGATTCTTTTGCCTTCACGATTAATTTATCTGGGGAAAAAAATGGTTACCAGTGGCCTGTAATGGTTGGTAGCCACCTTTCATTGTGGCCAGTGAGCCAAACCATAGGAGACAAAGGGACTCTGGGAAGATCAACAATTCAATCTCTCCCTCACACCGGATCAGTTTATCTACATATGTACCTAGACTTTATCAATGGAGGCGCGTCTGTCAAAGCCGATCTCTGGGCTCTCTAGTTTAAGATCTCTATGTCTGTTAGGTTGCTCCCTGCATAGTGCAAAATGTTATCCCTCTCTATCTGTCTCTCTTTGCTTGCTTATAATGCAGGCTTTTCTCAGTTATTTATATCATCCAGGCTGATAACTCTTCTTTAAGCCTCCCTCCATGTCAGACATTTGACAGAAGTGACAGAATCCCAATAACTTTTATGAGCACCAATTACATTTGATAGTTGCAATGTGAGTAAAAATTATTTTGTAAAAAAAAAAAAAGCAACCTTTTAAGCTTGACTGTCTCTGCCCTCTGAGTCATTGAACACCTGCATTGTTTTTATTTTTTAGCTGTTTCTGGGCATGTTTCTCTATTTATGCTTATGACACCAATATAAGTAATGATTTATTGGGCAGACCAAATCAGCACTAGAGGTGTTTATGAGGTCATTCATTTTGTTGTATGAGTCTGTGACTCAAGAATGCTTGCTCTTCAGGCCTCGGGCATAGATGATTATCATAAAAACGGAAGGCTGCGTTTCCAAAATGGTGCGGCCACTTCTCTTTTCAGCTTTCATAACCTGTGTCATAACCATTTCTTTCCATCGTTTCATCGATCTGCAGCATTGGCCTTCAATTAAATGTGTTTATGTTAATATACTGTCTTTTATGTTTAGCTCTGTCAGAATTTGTAACTACCTTCACACATAGGGCTCAGTGAGGATAACAGTGAAGGACAAATCCTACTCTTGCAGATTATAGGTTTGCTGTGGCTCCATAAAAGGTCTAATGACAATTGTACCCTCCAATATAATAACAGATGTGTTAATTTGTATTCACACAGTTTTCTTCCTCTGTGTACCCTGTTTGAGAGTGCTTAATGTTGTCAAATGATTAAGTCTTCACCAAGAGATAAAAGGCCTTGTTTGGACAGGCTTTCAAATATTTAGTTTTTGAGACTTGGTATACTGAGTCCTAGGCACTAGATGACCGTTATTACAGCAACTACAGACACATTCATGTTTCTGTACCAATCAATCTTCACACATAATAATCAGATAATGTGATGACACATTGTCAATACCAAAGTAAACATGAATGTTGTTCATACTTTTCTGTATGTAGTCACATATGTAGATTCCTTTTTTTGCTCATTTTTGGCACCAGGTGGAATCCAGGTGACACTAAGAGTTTGTTTTGCTGAATAATGTAAACGAATACTAGAGTTTGGTACAAGAATGCATGTCCTTAGATTATTCTATTTCAAAGAGTTTTAATTGATGTTCTCTTTGTTCTTGTTTTTCAGAAGAAAGAATGGTTGTGCTTGAATTGCCAGACGCAGAGGGCTCTGTCAGGAAGCTTGGGAGATATTCCAGCTCCTGGTTCACAGCCCTTGGGATCCCCCCGGCCACCCACTACAGCCAATCAACAACAACCTCAGCAGAAAGGGCCAAATCAATTTTTAGGGCCTAGGCCCACAGGTCATCAACAACAACAGAAACCACCGGGTCTCCAAGTAAGTGGCCCTGTCTCTTCTGTGAAACATGCTGGGCCTGCCCCTCATACCAAGGGGCCCAGCCAAGTTTCCCCTCAAACCAAGGGTTCTGTCCAAACTATTTCTCAACCTAAGGGTTCAGCTCAGCCTCCATTCCAAACTAAGGGTCCAACACAGCTCTCAGCCCAGAGTAAGGGACCTCAAATTAAAGGTCTTAATCAATCACCTGCTCAGAGTAAGGGCACTGTTCAGTCTGCTAATCAAATAAAGGGCCAGAGCCAGGTCAAAGGGCAGACTCAGACAAAGGGGTCTGCTCAGCCCTCTGCTCAGACGAAGGACCCTTCTCATCCTTCTGGTGCCAAGGCCACCCCTGGTAAAGTCACACCCAACCATACCAAGACCTCTCCCACCCCATCAAAAACAGCACCCACTCAGTCTAAACCCACAGGTAACAACCAGGCCCGCAAACAGCCGCAGAGCCAGGAGAAGACCAAAGTCACATCCAAATCTCTAAAAGAAGACAGCAAGGCCTCTCCAAAGAAGGCATTGTCAGAGACTGTCACTTCACCAAAAGACATGAAGATTTCTGAAGATACACACAAGTCAAAACACCATGAAGTGAGCTACCTGCAACTTCTTCGCCTTCATTTATTACTCTTGATTTTCCATTTTTATTTTTGGCTCCATTCAAGTAATTGTAACCATTTCTCAGAATCATCTTGTCATCATATCATAATCCTTTTATTTATTCATTCCACATCACTACTGTCGCTTTTTTTTGCATCACTTTTTTTATGCTTCTCGTAATTATAATTTATGTAGTTAACATGTTTGTTATCTAATATTTTATTGCTCTTCTTCTCCTTTCTACCCTTTGTTAGTATCATTGACTTCACATACATTTGTGTTTCATCATATCACTCCCTTTACTGAAACAATTTCATGTCAATACAACTTTCTTCATCAAAATATCCTTATCATTACCATCCTCATCCCTATCACCATCATCATAATCAACATCATCATCACCATCACCACCACCTTCATCTTCATCATCATCTTCATCATCGTCATCACTGTATTCATCCTTATCATATTTATATTTTTTATTATCATCGTCATCATCTTCCTCACCACCACCATCTTCATCCTTATCATTGTCGTCATCCTCATCATCATCGTCATCATTGTCTCAGTGATCATTCCTTATCTTCAGCCAGTTCCCCCATTCCTCCGGCTGGTTTTGTACAATTTTATTTGTATCAACGCAAGCTTTTTGTTTGCTGTGACACTTTGTGATGATATTTTAAGCATTCTACGCATGTTCGTTATTCTTCAATGGTCCGAAGAATGCAAAGGAGAATGCATCAAAGGTGGCAATCAAGCATGTAACCAAATGACATTTGTCTGTAGATGTTTGTATGTTTAACTGTCTGTTATATTCACTCTATGTGTCAGTGTATTTATCCATCTGTGTGTACATAACCTTGAATGGCAAACTCAACCCAAATCAACAGAATATGATCAATAGCGATAATAATCTACAAAATAAGATTATGTTCACAAACAAGTCAAAACAAAAGCTTTGATTAGAATTCAGTGCTTCTTTAGATAAAACAAATGTGGAAATTAAGTTACTCTTGTTTCAGGGCAACAAATGTATAAGTCAGATACGCTTGACTTCTAAACCAAAACGTAATAGTAAATATTTGGGTTGATTTTAGCCTAAACTTTCACTATATTTGTTTGATTTAAAGGTTTTGTTTGTTCCAATGTAATTGTTCTCTAATAAGTGTTAGAGACTATTTTGATTGTATTAAGTCAAGTGCATTACTTTTACTACATCTAATCTATAACGCTCATGAAAATGTGATTGCTGAACAATTTAATGAAATAATGGGACACAAGGTGTGCTCTAAGGCCTGTAATAGACAATGAGGTGAGTTAGTTAGGGAAAGAAATGCCTTATGTTTGCTTCTGACCTATTTCCTTCTCTTTCTCTTTTTTCAGGATTACAACAAATCAAGTACACAGAGTCTAAGTGACACTGGATACTCCTCAGATGGGATCTCCAGCTCTCATGGGGAGATTACAGGACAGATCCGGGAAGAAGGAGTCAAACTCAGTGAAAGAGGTGCTTCCTTGCCCTCAGAAATCACCAAGCTGGAAAGCTCCATGAAGCCTTTACTAGAGTCAAAGATGGCATCAGACCAGAAGCACAGGCCACATTCACTGTCTGTGGGACAGGGTCGAGACTACAACCCTGATGATGATGCAGCAAGGGATGAATCAGAGGATGAACTAAGTTGTAAGCTTCGCCATGATTATGTGGAGGACAGCAGTGAAAGTGGTCTCTCACCATTGCCTGTAAGACAGAAGAAGTCACATAAAGATGTAACAGATGAGGAATATATGAGGAGGCAAATTATTGAGATGAGTGCAGATGAAGAGGAGATGGAAGAGCATGGAACCCAGAAGACTAGAAGGGGAAATAAAACCAGTGGGGATTTGAGCAAAGAGAGACGGCGACTCTCTCATCATTCTAATAGTTTTGAGGATGACACCAAGACATCAGAGACAAATGAAGAGGAAGATGTTGTAATGGCTGGAGGCCTTCGTCGTTTTAAGACCATTGAGCTGAATAACACCAACAGCTACAACCGAGACATGGAGCTAAGTACTGAGCATGACCTGCGAGAACCAGAGCTAGAAATGGAAAGTCTGACTGGTTCTCCCGAGGAGCGGTCTAAGGGAGAATATTCTTCCACCTTACCTGCCACCACTCCCAGCTACACCTCTGGAACATCCCCCACATCTGTGTCATCCATGGAGGATGACAGTGACAGCAGCCCTAGTCGTAGGGCAAGACTAGAGGAGGCAAAGCAGCAGAGGAAGGCTCGACATCGGTCCCATGGTCCACTTCTTCCCACTATTGAGGACTCATCTGAGGAGGATGAGCTCAGAGAGGAGGAAGAACTACTTAGAGAACAGGAGCAGATGAGAGATCTAGAGCAACAGAGGATCCGGAGTACTGCTCGAAAAACAAAGAGGGATAAAGAAGAGCTACGGGCACAGAGACGTCGGGAGAGATCCAAAACTCCCCCCAGTAATCTCTCTCCCATTGAGGATGCATCACCTACAGAAGAGCTGAGGCAGGCTGCAGAGATGGAGGAGCTTCACAGATCATCATGTTCTGAATACTCACCATCTATGGACTCAGAGGCAGAGGGCTTTGAGATGATTGGTGGAAAGCTTTACAAATCAGGAAATGAATATAACCTTCCAACTTTCACATCACTCTACTCCCCAACAGAAAAGACATCAGCAACATCACCATCTGATAAAACATTAAAAAGTGCAGAGGAGGTCTATGAAGAGATGATGAAGAAAGCACAGCTAATGCAGAGGCAAGGGCATACAACTAATCAGCAGAAAGGTGCCTCTCAGCCGGACAGTAAACATCATCTTGAAGCAGGAACTGTCCTAACCCCGGGCTCAAGCCCAACACAGGTTGCTGCACCTATGTCCTTCTCCACAACTGGGAATGATCCAAGAATTCCAGGAATTCATGCAGCACAGCATCTATCAAAAGAAACACAAAATAGGATAATGACACAAAGTGCCAAAATTGAAGGTGTTGTTGGAATTGCCACGACCAAAGCCCAAGTCAGTCAGACTGCCACAAATCGCCAGGCAGGTAGCACAGTGCCTGCTAGCAACAGAGCAGGCTCCCAGAAGCCAACACAGGCATCATCTGACCCTGGAGCATCCTCCCTAACCTCCAAAGTCTTCTCCCTTTTCAAAAGTCCTAGCCCCTCGGCCTCCCCCACTGCTTCTCCAGTACAAAGCCCAACACATACGCCATCCCTTAGACCCACTGGTGGTAGTGGCAGGCAGCTACCATCTTTGCCAGGTGTTCCTACATCAGCTGTAGCATCCCATGGAGCGCAGGCGCCTCAAAGGGCAATTTCGCCACGTCTTGCACGACAGCAATCTTCCCAAGATTCACCAGTAATGGTGATAACACTAGGCTCTGATACAACTAGTCCTGCCAAGCCAATTACTGTAAATTCTTCTACTTCCCCTTTGTCATCACCAACACAGGTCAGTTGTAAAACGTTGTATAGTTCCCAGCCCCCTTCGACTAGTTCCCCAACATCACCACAGATGCATTCATCACAACAGTCTCCTAAACGTTCCTTACAGATGGCTCACAATTTTGAAAAAGTAAATCTTGGTAGTAGCACTGTGACCACAACTGCACATAGTCGTGGATCTATAGAAAACATATCTCTATGTAAAATGTCAAATATTCCAAACACTAATGTGGTGGATCTAAGAGCCCCAATGAGGCCGGCTCCAATTATAATGACAGACCAGGGAATGGACTTAACATCCCTTGCCACCGATACAAGGAGATACTCTTTAGGAGCAGAGCACCCATCTGGTCGACATACAGCAGTGCAACCTCTCATTATGAACCTGAATTCACAAGAGCAACCGCACATATCTGTATCAACACCGACCACAGTTAGTGTCACAGTTGCAGGTTCTATGTTTATGTCCCAACCCAAGCAACAAGTTGTATATGGTGATCCTTTGCAAAACCGTATGGATTTGGGACAGGGTGTTGGATCAGCTGTGTGTTTAACCCAGAGCAAGCCACCAATTACTGACCCATCGATTCCCAAAATTGATGCCTGCCTGGAGAACCTGGGTATACAACAGCAACAACTGCAGTTACAGCAACAGAAGCTCCTGCAGCAGCAACAGCTTCTTGAGCAGCAACTCCAGCAGCATCATCAGCAATCCTCTTTTGCTCGTTACAATTTAGCTAATCAGGTCCAGCCACTGCTGATGAAAAAAGATCTTGTAGTGAGCCAGACAAGTAGTGCCCAGCCTGCAGTGACTGCAAGTGCCATTTCTAGAGTATCTCCGCTGACTTCACCATCAGTGTCTGGTGCTCCTGCTTCCAATGCTGCCCATGAAGTCTATGCTGGAGTTGCCTTAGAGCTAAAAAACAAGCCAACAGTTATGAACTTGTCCACAGGTAAGCCCCATGTTATGATGGTGCAATTAGATGAAAGTAATAAATCACAGGGGGGCACAGTTACTCAACTGGTTACGCGAGAGGAACCTCCTCCCCCACCTCAGGTTTTGGATCTCACTGGACAGATCAAACCAGAAAACCAAGTGGCTTGTTGTGATGTTGTTTATAAATTGCCCTTTGCTGGTTCCTGTCCAGGGTCATTCACTCAGAAGCCTACAACAGTATCTTTAGATAAAAACCCCATTACTGAAACCTCTCAAGCAGCCCACCCTGCCCATCCACCACACTACAATGTCAGCCAACAACAACAACAACAACATCAACAACAACAACAACATCATAATCAACATCATCATCAACAACAACAGCAACAACAACAACAGCAGCAGCAATATCAACAACAACAACAACAACAACAACAATACCATCAGTCTCAAGGAGTGACAGAGGAACATAAACCATATCAACAACCCACAGTCCCCTCAGGAAGAATTCAGCCCTCCATGTCTGATACTAATCTACCCTCCATGACTGATGCTGGTCACTATCAGAGTAATGCCCAGGGGGGGCTGGCAGTAGATCTTAGCAGCGTGAATCAGGCTTATGATAGTGGATACCTTGGAATTGGAGCACAGTATGGATCTTATACAGACTTGCGTCACCAAGGAGATGTTGCAGGCCCTTCATTACCCCTTCGCCGATATGGTTCCATGTCAAATATCAATTCTGACTATGCCTTCACTTCACGTGACCTAACAGGACCACAGGACTCCAATCTGGCGCAATACAGTGCAACCACTGCCAGGGAGATCAGTCGCATGTGTGCAGCTCTTAACTCTGTGGACCAGTTTGGGAGCCGTTACGGAAATAACCCTGAACTGGTACCATATGGGGCTGGAAGGGGTGGTCCCTTAGCTAGGCTAAACCTCCAGCAAAGCTTAGCATCAATAAGAGCAAATCTACTGTATGGCCCAGATGGAAGAGCAACAGCAAATGGCCAAACCCTAACAAATCTAATAAATGCTAGACAAGCAAGTATACGGGCCTTGTACCCTGCTGCTATGAGAGGAGGTGATGGCATGATATATTCCACCATCAACACTCCCATAGCCTCCACCTTGCCAATTACCACCCAGCCTTCCTCTGTCCTTCGCCCCATCCCTAGAGGAATTTACAGACCTTACCCTACAGGTGTAACTCCTGTACCATTGGCTAGCCTTACTAGGTTGCCTCAAGTGACTCCCAGAATGCCTCTGTCCACGCAGGGACCATATTCCTACCCCACTCCAAACCAGTATCCTACTTCAGCCACACCATCAGGAAGTGTGCCTGATGCAAGCAGCTCACACCAGGAAACTCCTATGTACCTTGGAAAGCCTTTAACAACAGTTGTTGCTCAAACAGCTGCAACCCTTGCACCCATCCAAACAGGAGCACACTTAGGAGCACAAAATGTACCACCAACTGGTATACAAACCATGTCAGATCAACAGATAGACCGCTCGCAACTTACCTCACAGAGTGTTACGCCCCCCTCTCAAGCTCAAGGTCATCCTCCAACTGTTCAGCCATTGCAGAATCAAATGCAGCTACACCAGTTACCTACTCAAACTGAACCTTTATCTTTGACTCAAACCCAACCTCAAGTTCAACCCCTCAGTCAACCTCAACCATTAGTTTTGCAACAGGGTCAGCCACAAGAAACATCACACTGCACTGCCCTAGCACCACATTCCAAACTTTCTCCTCCCATGGAACCCCAGAAATCTAAGGAAGATGAGAGACTGAGTCAGCAACAAGAGCATGTGTTGCAGCTAGAGCGAGAGCGTGTTGAACTGGAAAAATTACGACAGTTGCGCCTACATGAGGAGCTTGAAAGAGACCGTATGGAGCTTCAGCGACACAGAGAAAAAGAACAACTAATTGTTCAGCGTGAGATTCAAGAACTGCAGACAATCAAACAGCAAGTCCTACACCAACAGCAGGCAGAGCGGGAGACACAGCTCATTATGCAAAGAGAACAACTGGCCCAACAGAGAATGCAGCTTGAACAAATTCAGTCTCTGCAGCACCAGCTTCAGCAGCAGTTGGAGGAGCAGAAAAGGCAAAAGACAGCAGCAGTTGAGGCAGCAGCTGCTACTGCAGCAGCGGAGGCAGCAGCAGCGGCATCAGCAGTGGCGGCAGCAGCAGCAGCAGCAACATCTGCCCAGGGTGCTATACAAGGGGTAGTTGTTGGAGGAGGGCACCCTCAAGGGTTCATTATTTGTGACCAGAGTGGTAGAGTTATTCAACAAGATGGACAGAGTGTTAAATTTTGGCAGGATGGGCAAGTAGTCCAAGCCGTGGTGGCTGCTCGACCTATTCATAGTTCTGCCTCTGAAATGTCATTGAGAAGCAGTGACAAACAGGTTGATTCCAAGATTATGAAAAAGCAGAATTCCATGCCTCGGCTGAGGGATGGCTCAGAGGAGGACGCTGGGAAGAGGATTACAGACAGCTGTGTGCAAACAGATGATGAAGATGGAGAGGACAGATTCATGAACAGGCGCAGGAGAACAAGGCGAATTGCGGACTGCAGTGTGCAGACCGATGAGGAGGACCAGGGAGATTGGGACCAGCAGCCAGTGAGGCGCAGGCGATCACGTGTATCAAAGCACTCTGAGTCCAGTGGTGAGGCTAAACCAGAAGGGTCCTTTAAAGTGGCTTCTGCAAGTATAGCTATTCAGACCACCAATGATTCATCATGCCAAACAGAGCCTGACCAACTTAGCAGGATCTCGCCAGCTATCCACATAACCATGGCAGAAACCTCAAAGGTTGATTTATTACATTACATAGCGGCCCCTGAAAGGACCCACAAAGGAGAGAGTCTGGCTTGCCAGACAGAACCAGAGTCTCAGTCTCAGGGTGTGGTCGTCCCCCAGCTGAGTGTCCCTACAACTATTAGTCCGTACTCCACAAGTCTGCATATAGTAGGTGCAAACACAACTGATCCAACCTCTCCTCGACTCCAAGGAGTTGCTAAATTTGAGAGAAGAAAACCAGACCCCTTGGAAATTGGCTATCAACAAAATGAGTCTCCTTCTCGCCAGCCCCCCAAATCTCCCCAGGTGCTATACTCCCCTGTATCTCCATTGTCTCCTCATCGCATGCTGGAGACAACATTTGCCTCCCAGGAGAAACTTAACAAGGCCCACGTTACACCCCAGCAGAAGGCCTTTACTGCTGAATCACCCCAGCGCCACCAGACCCTACCAAGACCAATAAAAAGTGTGCAGCGCTCCATGTCAGATCCCAAGCCTCTCAGCCCAACATCAGATGACCCTGCCAAGAACAGGTTCTCCCCATATCATCAGCAAGCTATGTCCAACAGTCAGGTACGAAACAATCACAATTTCAATTATCAGTTATCCAAATATTGTCTTTAGAAATGCAGCACACCCGCACAATCTAGAGTAGTTTCTTTAAATAAACTGTGCATGAATGTCTTAGGTCCCTCATGGAAATGTGAGTATTTGATCAAATAAAACATGTGTTTGCTGGTAGTATACAATACGTACTATTCTGATGTCAAATTCTGTATTTTGTAGGAACATAGTAAATGCATTTTTTAATTAATTCAGAGAAATAGAGATCACACTGACATTATGCATGGTCTTATACAATTTGTCATATCTTTTGCCATCAAACTAATGTTTCATGATTATAACATACCAGTGCCAAACCCAGCAAAAATATGTTTTAGCCATTTTGCATTTAGAGAAACACAAAATTAGGGAATGATTTGTCAATTAATTGTCTAAATTTAAAAAGAACATGTGTATGCAGAATATGCTGTATGTGGACATAGAAGATCACACAGGATCTGGCATCAATAAGGTGACAGAATGTTCTCATGAGAGCAGCTGGCCATGCCAGAAAATCTTTTCCCATCATCCTTTTCTGTTTCTCTTTTCTTGTCTTCCATTTTTCCTCTTTTGGTCTGTTTTCCCCTCTCTCTCTCTCGCTCTTGCTCTCACACTCTCTCTCACGCTCTATCTCTCTCTCTCTCTCTATTTCTCTCTCTCTCTTTCTGTTTCATATCTTCTATATCTGGCAACCCTTTAGGAGTTGCCAGGAGGACATACAATGTGGAGAAATACTGGTGGTACTTTGCTGTCTTCCTGATTGTTAGCAGCTGGTCAACGTAAATTAGCATTTGTCTACACTTAGACCAAAATTAGTTTGAGAAACAAACATAGAAATCAGATTTCAGGCATTTTACACATTTAAATTAATCTTTAATTTTAGTGTTTTATACACGGTTCTTTTGTGAATATTTGCCATGGATCCACCCAGCACAACTATTTTGTAAGTATTAGACTAGCACAGATGTCTTTTTATGTTGTGTTTTTATTTGTAGTTTATACATTTGATTGCTGTTACCTGCATGCCATACATAAATATTTGAAGCAATGTCAAAAAAGGCCAGATACGGTGGATATTTTCTCAAAAGAGTAGAGGGTAACTTAACATATTTCTCAAATACATTTGAATAAAATCAGATGACTCAAAACACAATTGCTTTATTACACTGACTGATGTCTCCTGTCAATTTGATTTTTTTTTTATTATTCATAATGTTTACATTTACTAAGCTACTCAACACACATGTACTTGTTTAGTATATTATTTTGATTAAAGAATTATTCTGATAGTTGTGGATCCTACATTTATTATTAGTACATTTGCTTAAGATCCTTTACTTAAGTAAAAATTAATAATACCACACGTGTTCAAATACTGTGTTTAAAGTAAAAATCTTGGATTGAAAATTTTACTTCATCAAGTATCATCAGGAAAATGTACTGAACATTCTCACATTTTAGAAACTGGAAATTATGTATTATTGGGTAGTTTAATTTATAATAATACCTCATATTTAATAAACTACATGTGTTTTGTTTAACATGTTAAAGCTGTCAGATTAATCTAGAGGAGTAAGAAGTAAAAAGTTTCTCTCTGAAATGTTGTGGAGTATACGTAAGTAGAAAGTGACATGAAAAGAAAAGACTCAGATACCACAAATACAAGTACCTCAAATTTGTACTTATGTATAGTATATAGTTACATTCAACCACTGCATTTAGAGACTATTTAATTAATCGCGGTAACAATATTATAAATGCTACTGCTTTAGTATAACGAGTAACATGGTTAAATTGTACCTGTAAGTGGAAACACTTTGAAATAATAATACATGTTTTTGTTGACTACACTGACTGCCACTACTTTGGCTTCAGTGAAACAACATTTTAACATTTGCAAACTACAGTACTTTTATTGAACTAATGATAGAGCTTATGTCCCCCTAGTACATTAATTACATTAATTAACCAAGTAGTCTGACTACCTATCAGGCTGGATAGCTCTTCACTTAGGTCTAGGGATGAAGAAATGTGTAGACCCTCTGTGAGTACCCAGTGTACAATAATGATTCTAATTAACATAAACTCATTCTGTTTATAGCTCAGTGTTTGTTAATGTGTCTCTGCCTCTCCAAGCAGATGGCCTCCCTGCAGCAGCAGCAGAACTCTCTGATGAGGAAAATAAAGAGGACTCTCCCCAGCCCCCCTCCAGAAGAGACTTCGCTCCCTATTGTTACTCCAGCACAAATGTACAGCTCTCCTGGCATGCCCCAGAGGGTCCTACCCAGACCTGCCCAGGGAGTCACCAAGGCTGGCCTACTGAGTGAACTGAAAGCTGTGGAACAAGAGTCATCAAAGCTCCGTAAGCAGCAGGCTGAACTGGAGGAAGAAGAGAAAGAGATTGATGCCAAGTTACGTTACTTGGAGCTTGGCATCACCCAACGCAAGGAGACCATGGTGAAGGACAGAGAGAGGAGAGAGCTGGCTTACCTGAGATGTATGGGTGATGCTCGGGACTACATGTCTGACAGTGAGCTCAATAATCTCAGGCTGGTAGCTGCAACAGGAACTTTTGATGCTAATGGTCTGTTGACAAGGCCCAGCACTGCACCATTGAGCCAATTTACAAATGATCTTAATGTTGGCTCCCAGTATCCCTCAACCTCATCATATTTGTCTTATCCATACCCTCAAAGTCAACCCTCAACACAGCAACCAGGGTCTGCTTACCAACAGATAGGTTTCCAACCTCCTCAGTACCCTTCATCCTCTGCACCCCAGCCAGGAACATTCCAGCCCCATCCCCCACCAGGCCCAGGCTACCAGAGCCAGGGAACCTATTCCAGTCGCATGTATACCCAGTCTTCCTACCAGACAGACCTTGGCATGCAGCAGCATGGTCACCAGGGCTTCCATCCACCTGGTCAGCCTATGCCAAACCAGAGCCTTCCTTACCCTAGCCCCTATCAAACTGGTCTCTCCTATCAGCCCCAGGCAGAGATCCTTACAGTCCATCAAAGACCACGGCAAACCTCTTTGGCTGACCTTGAGCAAAAACTCCCTACCAACTATGAAGTCATCAGCAACCCAGCTGTGTCAGTGGCCACATCAGCTCCAGATACCAACTTTGGCTCAGTCTACAGCAATACTTATGGACAGTACCGCCCCCCAGAGCCCGGGTTGACTCACTCTGTGGAAAGTCCCACCTCTGCTTATGCTTCAGATGGACTCTACACTTCTAACCTGGAGCAGAATATTCCTAGGAACTATGTCATGATTGATGACATCAGTGAGTTGACAAAAGACAACACTAGCCAAGCAACTGATGCTCTAAGCCATCCTGTAGGAGGGCGGTATCGCAGTGAGAATGGCCCTGCACGTGGAAGTGCCTACGGTAGGCCTGAAGATGATCCTTTGGATGCTTATGGCAGACCTACAGGAACAACAGGGTACCAGAGTGCAGTGGACAGTCGCACCAGCACCACAGGAAGTGGAGGCTCATCCTATTACTATGATGATTATAAACAACCATCACGGAGCAGCTCCAGTGGCCACAAACTTGCACCCAAGAATCTCGCCCCCGCAGTAGTTTCCTCTAAACGTAGTAAGCACAGGAAGCAAGGAATGGAGCAGA
Organism: Etheostoma cragini; assembly: GCF_013103735.1. Taxonomy (NCBI): domain Eukaryota; kingdom Metazoa; phylum Chordata; class Actinopteri; order Perciformes; family Percidae; genus Etheostoma; species Etheostoma cragini. The sequence continues at coordinate 15,023,788 of NC_048410.1, read as the reverse complement.
AGATTTCTAAATTCTCCCCTATTGAGGAAGCACGGGATGTAGAGTCTGACCTTGCCTCTTACACAATGACCACATCAACAGGAGGCAGCTGTACAGTTGTGTCCAGAGCCAAGAAGCTTCAGGATGATGTCACCTACGGAGTGAAGAAGAATGCATATGATCAGCAGAAATATTATGGCACCAGTCGTGAAGGTCTTGAGGAGGAGGACCGCATGTACAGCTCTGGTAGGTCCAGGTCTACTGGATATGGTATGGACAAGATTTCCTCCAGAGATGCAACAGGCCACAGAAGTAAATCCTACGAGAGGGATGCCATGGAGCGGTCTCAGAGAAGCAGCCGCAGTGGAAGGCCTCCCATGCGCAGCCAGAATTCAGAAGAGGAGAGTCCACTCAGTCCTGTTGGGAAGCCTGTAGGCATGGGAAGAAGCTCTGGCATACCAGATGCCCATGATGCGAGGAATCAGTATGGCTCGAGCCATTCGTTGCCAGATGTGCAGGACCATCACAAGAAGGACCTGCCCAGAAGTCATGTATATAAACCAGATGACCCTTACCTTGTAGATGACATGCACTGTGCTGTTTCAGACAGCGAAGGTAACTGGTGCTGAATAATTTGTGCTGCCTGAGTGCCAGAAAGGGACTGCATGCCAAGTGTAAAATTTTGAGAAGAGTTATTACTTTGTCTGTCTTGCCTTTTTAATGCAATATTTCCTGTGATGAATTAAGCCAAAAATGCCTGTTTTTTATTTCAGTTTTTCCCTCATAATTTTTAAGTTTGCGGATTTTCTTCTTCAGTTTTCTTTTCTGTTGGATTCCTCAAAAATGTGCATGGCTCTGGGATGTGGATTATTATTTTCCAGTTATTTTGCATGGCTTAAATCTGCATGCTACTCCTCATCACATAAAGCACTTGACTGATAATGTTTGTTTTGGTTTTAAAAGCCTATCATTTGGGCCAAGAGGAGACTGATTGGTTTGAGAAGCCACGGGAGGCCCGTTCTGATCGCTCAAGACATCATGGAGGTGGAGGTCACTCATCCACAGGCAGGCGTAGTAAACAAACCTACCATGATTACGATGAACCTCCAGAGGAATACTGCCCCCAGGATGAGTACAGCCAACAGCGCCACACCTCCTCCACAACAACACGGGATCACCGTCACCATGGCAGCAGCTCTAGCAGACACAGCTCTTCTCGCCACACTTCAGAGGATCCCAGGTCGTCCCGTTCCTCCAGGACACACCCCAAAGACCCATCTGTCCGTTCTGATGGGAGAGGCTCCTCATCTACACAAAGAAGGGGTGGTCTAGACTCCCGTTCTAGCCAGGGAAGCCCCCGGAACTCGGGCGACTTCTCTCGAGACTCAGCCTCTGGTCATCACCCAGGCACTGGGGGACGAAGCTCGAGACCCCAAGGAGATCGCACAACATCCAGAAGGCAGGAGCCCTCTGCAGCAGGGTCTAAACCACAGCAGCAGCAGCTCTCTCAGGGCCATGCTGGGCAGCAGCCCTCTCAGGCCCATGCCGGGCAGCAGCCCTCTCAGGGCCATGCCGGGCAGCAGCCCTCTCAGGGCCATGCTGGGCAGCAGCTCTCTCAAGGCCATGCTGGGCAGCAGCTCTCTCAGGGCCATGCTGGGCAGCAGCTCTCTCAGGGCCATGCTGGGCAGCAGCTCTCTCAGGGCCATGCTGGGCAGCAGCGGTCAGGTGTTCAGGGCCAGTCTGTTAGACATTCAGGCTCTGAACCACTTGATGGTAACCAGCAGGCCCAGCAGCAACAGCAGCAGCAACCATCTCAGCAGCACAGCCAGACCCCTCAGAGCAGCCAGCCAACAACAACCACTGCAGGAGCTGGACCGGCACAGCAGCAGCCCAAATCTGGCCAAGCCCCACCACAGGGACGCCAACCAGGAGTAGGGTCTGCAGCAGGGCAGCCAGCCCTCATAGCAGTGAGTAGACCTGCGCCGGATTTTACTTACTGTAACATACATGATGCATTTGTAATTTGTTTTGGATGATGTCCTACTTGAACACCGGGTATTGTTTGATATTTTCTTATTCAAATATTACTAAGAGGCTTAAATGTCACAAAATTAAGCAAGGGTTGTTTGTTTCATGCTTTCAGAATGTAGAGTGTGAGAACAATCTGACTCACTTAGAAATGACACTTCTAGATCATGTTGAGCATTATACATAGGCCGAGGTGGGAACTGGAAATTAAGAATTACACTGCAATAAAGACAAAGGCATAGAATATAACATTGACAAAAATGACATTTTTGATTATATATACTATACTATATGAGATTATGTTTCAAATGGGATTACATATAAAACATAGTTTGAAATTATATACAGTAGCAATTTAAACTTTGCTCTAAACATAATATTTGTCTCTTTTCTGTTTGACAGACAAAAATGGATGCTACACCTGCAGCAGCAGCAACAGGAATTAAACCTACAACAGGAGTCACAACAGCACCTCAGCCTACCAAAATAGCTACTCCTCCTCTTACAGGCATTGGTTAGTCTCAGTTCCACTATTACTATAAATCACCCAATGACCAGCAAATAACAGCATATGTGATGGTCATGTTGTGTGCTGTTTGCAGGCTCCAAGGCCGCCCCTGTTGGGATCGGTAGCAAACCTGTAGGTATAGGCAGCGCTGCACCAGGACAGGCACCTGCGGAAGGGGATAATGTTCTCACTAAAATCCTCCAAGGAGGGGCAGCAGAGCAGGCGGGAAAACTGGGAGATGGTACAGCCATGAATTAATAAATGTTTAAGAAACTGAATTACGGTCTGGCAATTATTAAACCTACGTGTTAGCTTTCATTTTAAAATAAAACAGCAAATATTAAGTCGCTGGACTTCCTGTAATGAGTCTGTCACTGTTGGTTCAGGTTGGGTTCTAATATTTGCCACCTATTTGTCATTCTTGCAGCTCTGACTGGCCTGGGAAAGAAGTTCACTTCATTTTGGTGAACTAAAAAAAGAAGGTAAGTGAACTGAAGTCACTGGCTGTTGCAACTCAGAATGTTGAACTTAGATACATGGACTGATTTTGGAGGCATCAGCAAGGGACCTGCCTATCCACAGGAATTATAAATTTCTTATTCGTTGTAAACTATGGATGTTTGGGAAATTATGATGTGTTATGCTTTACTTGATTATTTTTAATCAACTGTGCTTTTTTTTAGGATATGCAGAGTTGAAATGAGATGGATTGGAAGCTATGTACTTGAAAAACCTATGAAACTGCATTATATACATTTCACATACACAGAGGAAATAAAGGAAGAGTGATCCTGAGTGCATCAGTGAGTATCCCATTAAATCCTCTTATTGTTGAGAATGAAATGAATGACATTTTTTATGTCTTTATGTTAAATATTTTGTTACCTGATGATCGGTAGCACTTTACAGTCCACCACGGTAATACGATGGTAATAGTGGGGTAACATTTAGGTAATAACTTGTAATTACTAAGGTAATAACTGGGTAATGCATCACAGTAATAAGATGTAATACTGGGGTAATAAGAAGGTAACAGATATTAACAACATGCAATTACCAAGGTAATAACTAGGAATGGTTCGATGATAACCATATGTATATCTAACACCTTCTACCATCAAGCACTGGAGACTGGGATCATCATAACTCTGTTTATTTGACTTACACAGGGTGAAACTGGGTCATGAAACATAATGATCAGTTACAGTCACAGACATTATGCAATGAAAATTGTAAAAACAATATAACTACACAACACTGTAATGAGGTGGTATATACAGTAGGCTAGATGAAAGATGAATAAAGGACGCACATAACGTATTGTTATACAGTATACGTAGTATAACCTATAGTGTGTTGTAGTATTACAAATTTTAAATTCCAATACGTTTTACCTAATTTGGAAAGTATTGAGCTAATAGTAGGCTATAATACTGTGAAAACATCAACTTATATGTCTTCGTTATTATCATGTTATTAGAATATTAACATAACTATATTACCATTACCCAGATATACATATGGTTATCATTGAACCATTCATAGTTATTACCTTGTTAATGGCATGTTATTGTATCTTTCAACTTTTCTATCACCTTATCACCCCAGTACATATTAATACTGTGATGCATTACCCAGTTATTACCTTAGTAATTACATGTTATTACATATACGTATATTACTTCTTTTTTTTAACACTGATACGCCTCTTATTACTATCTTATTCTTGTGGTGGAATGTAAAGTGCTACCTTGAAATCAAGTGAAAACAATGTCATTGTAGAAACCCTTTAATTTAAAGATGTAATAATATGTGTATTCACTTTTGTGACACTTTTGTAATACACAAATTGTGTATTACAAAAGCCCTAACGCAGGAACTTGGTAAATGGTTGATTGCTGGTGATATTTTTATTTTGGTTTCATTAAGTACAAAGAGACTTTAAACTGTGAAAACATAAAATGCTGTCACACTTTGATTAATTGATTAAAGCATAACTCTCGCCAAAATGCAACCCAAGGGTTTGTGAATCTACCCGAGTCATACTTTTGTTTAAAAGCATAATTAGGACGGAAGTGCCACTTTTAGGATTTACAGTATTGTCATTTTTTGGTCAAATGGCCTTTTGAATGGGAGCGCTTGGGGCACTTTTATGCTAGCCTCAAAATAGTTATTTTTAAAACACTAAAAAGTTTTGCCAAAACATGAAACTTTGTTTGAAGTATCACCAAGGGCTCTACGCATGAACTCTAGCATTGAGTACATTGTTTGTGTTGACAGACTTTACTAAAAAGAAAAGTTTTCAACAGCTCACGTTAGCATTTGTTGTTTACACTATCCAACATTCTCCCAGTCAAAAAGTGTCGAGCTCCGAATGTTGACTCCATAGGAGAGTAAATGTCATTCTTATATGAGGCTCCTTTTTTAACTACAAGGTCAATATTGTTTTTCACTAACGACAAAACAATAAATTATTCGTGCATTTATGGAACAAAGCTTTAGGAGTTTTCCATCTTTACTCTCCTCTCTCGACTATTTTTGACTGGCAAGATGGATGCCAAACGGAAAAAACAACAGCTACAATGAGATGTTCAAAACCTTTCTTTTTAGTAAAATCTGTGTACACAAACAATGTTCTCAATGCTAGAGTTCATGTATATAGCTCCTGGTAATACTTAGAGCAAAGTTTCATGTTGTGGCGAGCCTTCTTAGTGTTTTAAAAAAAAATATTTTGAGGCTACCATAAAAGTGCCCCAAGCTCTCCCATTCAAAAGGCCATTTGACCGAAAAATGAGAATACATTAAATCTTAAAAGTGACGCTTCCGTCCTAATTCTGCTTTTAAACAACAGTATGACTCGGGTACATTCACCAAAAGACCCTAGGTTGCATTTTGGTGAGTTACGTTTTAAGTATTGGATTTGTACGTAGATTAACATATTCCGTGCCTGCATAGTGAGAAGACTCAAGTGAAGTGATGACTGATTAAATGCTGGGATTGTATATTCTGACTGATCTCCTGTACCTTCCCCTTACCCCAAATTACTGAACAGAGCTGGAATCAAAGGATGCCTTGTCAGCACTGAATTCCCTAGACATGGGCACACGATTGAAGTGAATTAAATGAGGGTGATTGCTTCGTCAGCACGGTGTTACAAAACATCAGCAGAGAGCTGAAGAGGCCTGAAAGTAAGTGGCTTCCTTGATAGAACTACAGTCCCAGAATGATGATTGTGGAGATTAAGTAACTAAAAGCCATTCACATACATCTGTGTGTGTACGAATGCTTGTGTAAGTGTTTATGTTGCTGGATTATGGGCAGATAGAATTTAGTTTTGTTTTTGTTTTTGATTTTGTCTGCTTTAGCGTTTTATTTCATCGGTTTCCTCAGTGCAGTGTCAGCTCACGTTCACGATCAAGTCACAGTCCGCTTGAACTTTCTGCTGCAGATGTAGGAGGCCAAAGCCAGGAACAAGGGAGGTCAGCAATACCTTCTGACTCTAGACACTCCCAATAATCTGGGCCAAGCACACCAGGCTATAATTAGCCTGAGAAGGCTATCTGTGGCTTTGCTTTAATGTCACACACGCAAAGACACAAAGGGACAAAAGCACATGCAGACTCACAGAATCATGACTCATGGTAAGCGTCACTCATTACATGGTAGAATGGGTTAACAAACTCATTCTGCTCAATGAAGCAGAACTACTGAAGCGTAAATGAAACAGACTTCAGTGCACTTTATTCAGCGTCGGTCAGAACACATGCTGTGACTTGCACAGGATGAGGTTGTGGCTCATTTGAGTAAAGGTCTATCATTCAGCTGCTATGTTGTCTGTTAAAACTTGAATAAATATCAGAAGGTGTGTCAAGTCATTCTGTGCCTGTGGCCAGTCTCAGGATTCAGTGGGGGAATATGAAGATAAACCCGACTCTGTGCTTCTTTAAGCAGCAGGCCGGCCTGCTCAGCCGTGTGGATTACTGCCCATATCAGCAGCACTGTGAATGGCTGAGGTATCATGGGAAGTAAAGGAAAGTAGGCTGGCAGAGCTGTAACAGAAACATTGCAGAAGGTTTTGCAAACTATGCAGAATTTTAGAGAACCAGATTATATTAAAATTCAATTTATTAGATTTCTCTTTATACATTGAATTGGATTTTTATTGACTGGTATATACTGCTAACATTTACACTGTCTTTATTTCAGGAGGACGACAACGTTAATAATAAGGCTGTGGAGACGCGGGTGAGAGTGTCCCCCTTACCCTCATCCTCCTAGAAGGCCTTCTGGGATCTGTGTGAGAGTAAAAGGCCCGCTAACTAAGTGCTCCTTGATATTATATGAGAAATTCAGCGTGTTTGGCCATGCATGTATCTTTTTTCAAACAGCTCAATAAAGGAAGCCTCTCAGCGCCCTCTATTGGAATTTTAATGGAACACTACTCATGTCTGGGGAATACAAATCTGGCAAGGATATTTTATTCTACATTGATGTCATCCCGGCCTTTTCATGCAAAACACAGTTGAAAAAAAGAAGACAGATTTTCATAGGTTTTTCTTGTATCAAAGATCTTATATCCACAATGGTGTCACATACCTGGAGTAGACGAGGTGTATCATGGCAATGACAACCAACCTGAGGACTCCAATACAATCCTTGAATACTTGGTTTCTCTAATCTCTACAGTACATTCCAGTAAAGGGAATTTTACCCTTTCTTTGAATGTGTTTTTATTTCTCCTCTTTTTGTTTTAATGTCTACAGAATGCATTGTGTAAATGTGGACACGCGAATGCACACACAAAATTATTTGAAAAACTGAAAAAAGAAGCATTTGAATACTTTACCACCACCTTTGAGATGCCACTAGTCATCAGCTGTAGTTTTTTAGGGAAAGAAAGTACTACCAGTGTGCCCACAAATGTGAGATTCACACAGATGAGAGGACCAAATGAAAGAGTGGCCACGGCTTGATTAGCCATCGCAAAGCCATTATTATAGTCAGCTCAACACTCTGGGGCTGACTATAAAAAGGATAAAGCCCCAGAGAGGGCTTTATCCTTTTTATTGATTTGTCTCATCTTTTAGTTTCTTTTCATTTTTGCCTGATATTCACTGAATGAAAGAGCCTTATTCAGTACATGATTTCACTTGTATACCTCATATGTTTTAAAATGTCCATGTCATAATGCATTCTTTTTACACAACTGTATACTATTGTATGTACATAAAACAAATCAGAGATCTAATTATGTAAATCTTTCATTTGTGTATTTATGGACTCACTTTCCAGTGTTTTTTTGTTCTGTGTTTTTCTTTGGTAAAACTTTATATTTTTCACTTTTTATTTGTTTGAATCTGTTTTCTTGCATCAAATAATTTGCTTGTTGATTTTTTAAAAGCAATAGCATGCAGAAAATGGTATATAGCACAATCGTATAAATGTTGTTTAAATTAGTGATGGGAAATATCAAACACTTATGTCAATAAATAGCTGTAATACAATTTATCAGCGGGTTTACAAACACAGTACCGTGTTCAGACGTGCATGTTATGTGCAGATGCATAAGAGCATGCAAACAGGTACGAACACACTCACACAGACTCTCCCTATCTCTCTGCAACCACCCACACACGCACATGCACACGCACAGGCATAGGCACACACATTTTACACATCACACACTTTACATCATAGTTACATTTCAAAGCCAACAAGGTTAATTGTGTTCTCCACAGAATAGACCTGTTAACCTCCTGCTAATTAATGAGGTTACCAATTTACTAATAAGATGAACTCACTAACAAGTTGGGCCCACTGCCTCTAATTGTACACACACACACACACACACACACACACGCACACACGCACACACACACACACACACACCCACACACACACACACACACACACACACGCACACACACACACACACACACACACACACACACACACAGATATAGGAGAGGATGAAAGCAATTATCAATTCAAATGTTCTATGCAATGACTCATTTTGAACCTGGAAGTGATTTTGCCTAAACAGGTTGTTATCATCACTGTATTCACAAGAAACAACACAATTATGAATTAAAATAGTTAAAAAAAGAAAGATAAAAAAAGGTCATTAAATTGTTTTTACTTAGCAACTTGTCTGTATGAATTTGAATATTGAATATCAAACTAGAATCGTTTTTATTTTCGTGGCATGTTTTGACCCCTCACTCCCAACACGGGGGACTCGTTGCCAAAGGGTAAACTGCTTAGACTGTAGGTTTTGAATGTCCACCATCATGTTGCTTTGAAGCATGGGTTTGCTTGGCTTTGTCTGGCTGTTTGTAAGCCCTCATTCAGTTTTTGTGCGTTTTGGCTGACCTGGGCTCCTCAGTGTTTGGCTTGCAGTGACTGTCCATGCTGCTATAAACCTGTGATACAGATGGTCAGCACTTCTCATTAATACTTGTCAATGTACATAATGGGTGTCAGTATAACCTGTGGGGTGAATGGAATGCTTCTATTGGATATTTCATTGTTGATTAAACCACTCAGCAGCCAAGCCATTGGAAAAGTGCATGACTAGATCTTATATTCTTGGAAGTTGTACCTGAAATAAAAAAGGGTAAGGCATGATTCACCAAGGTTTGCCTAATGAACCTTGACTTTCACAGGCCAACGTAGAGAATTTTGATGAGTAAAATGTTAAGCCTGTCATTCACAAATCAGGGCATGTCATTTTGAAAGCACAAGCCTGACTGGTAGCACTTGCTGCTGGATTAAATGCAGAAATATGGAGGTTGTGTAACAGTGCCTCCCACTGAACAGTGTAAGATCTATGTAAAAGTGAGGTGGAGATGCTATCTGGTCGATATGAGGTGCACAAGACAAAACTGCCTAAAGTGCAGCCATCTGATTGACAGAAAGGCAGACAGACACACATACTTACTGTAAATAGGAATTCATTCTTCTGTACAGCTTTTGAGTTTTGAATACGGCTGTCATGTGCATCCCAATGCCGTATTTGCTGCCAACTTTTGTGTATAAAAAGAAAATTTATTACCACAATAATGATGATGATGATGATGATGATGACGATGATTATTATTATTATTATTATTATTGCATAAGCATAGTGTATGTGGCTGACTTGTATTGACTGTTTACAACAGTGGAACAAAACTCGTATTCAGAAACATGTCCAGTTTGTGTATAGTTTCTATACATATTGTGTTTGTAAAACAAAAAGAAAGAACCTCCTCAGCAATTGCAGAGTAGAATGCCTTTGTCACACTATCAGGAGGTTTTCGATTTGATGGATATGATCTGCAAGGTGATGAGGGTAAGGGAAAAAAATTTAAATAAAAAATCTGGAAAATGTCATTCACTGTTGTAAGTGCAATGGGCAAAACGTCAGTCGTGTATCCATTGTGAAACCTTGTGTTCTATTCAGTGTATTCCTGTAAACAGATAAAGAGTAAATTTTGGTGCATCATGTCAAGTAATGTGATTAATGAAAATATTGACCCTGCAATTTCCAAACAGAGAGAAGAATAAAAAGAAAAGGAATACATTGTGGTCCAGTTGTGTATTGTGTATTATCCTTATAGATAATAATATTGTTATATCTAATCATCTCACGCTTTTACTGTGTAATGATGTAGACATATTATAGATTAATCTATCGAATATTTAGGAGGTTAGTTGATTGTACATTTTTTTCCATTTAGCTCTTATGTCATTTACAATTACAGCTGGAACTGGAATTGCTCAAGAGGACAGTTGATACAGGTTTTAAGTCCTTCAAGTCCTAATAGAAGATATTATGAAGTGGTAAGTCAGTGACAACTGGACTCTTCTAACAACATCTAAAACCCCTTTTTGTGGCGTGCCACGGAGACCAGGGGTCGTGTCCCTGTGCCCGGGGATGGCGTCCCGCGTCGGACAACTAGTCCCGTTGTTGTCGCCGGCGTGTGGCAGTTCATTTCCCCGTTGTTGCGTCCCCCAGAGCAGCCCAGTTTGTAAAATGGTCCCTTTTAAAAATTGTGTAATGTGCACAAATTCATAAATCAAAATAACGTGATTCACAAAAGACCTGCTTGCTGAAGCAGAGAGGAGGAGCATGCTACAAGGGTCTTGTAACCTCACTTATTTCTAACTCCATCCATTCATCAAATAATTTGAATGCAATACTGCACCTGCTTTGCGGATTCTCTGACCAATCTCCCGCTCCTTTGTCTCCTCACTCGTAAACAAGACCCCAAGGTATTTAAACTCCTTCACTTGGGGTAAGGACTCATTCCCTACACAAAGAAGGCACTCCATCGGTTTCCTGCTGAGAAACAAGGCCTCAGATTTAGAGGTGATCCTCATCCCAGCCGCTTCATCCTCAACTGCTAACGCAATCCATCGAGTGCTGAAGGTCACAGGTCAATGATGCCATCAAGACCACATCATCCACAAAAAAGCAACAATGAGATCCGCAGCCCACCAAACAGCAGCCCCCCCCCCCCCCACCCCCACCACACCTCGATATCCTGTCCATAAATACTACAAACAGGATTGTTGACAAAGCGTAGCCCTGGCGGAGGCCAACACTCACCTGGAACGAGTCTGATTTACTGCAGAGAACCCCAACGCAGCACTTCCCACAGTGTCGCCCGGGGGACCCGGTCCTACGCCTTCTCCAGATCCACAAAACACATGTAAACCGGTTGGGCATCCACCCAGGCTCCCTCCAGGATCCTTGCAAAAGTGAAGATCTGATCCGTTGTTCCATGACCAGGACAGAATCTGCATTGTTCCTTTTCAACCTGAGGTTTGACCATGGGCCAAACCCTCCTTTCCAGCACCTTGGAATAGACTTTACCAAGGAGACTGGTAAGTGTGATACCCCTGCAATTGACATACACCCTCTGGTTCCCCTTTTTGAAATGGGGATTGGACCGATCTAATCAATCCCTGGGGCTTTGCCACTTTTGAGTTGTTTTATTATCTCAGTGACTTCCACCAGGGAAATTGACGACATCCTCCCCATCATCGTCCAGCTATGCCTCCACCAAAGAGGGCGTATTGGCTGGATTTACGAGTTCCTCAAAGTGCTCCTTCCACCGCCCCATTACCTGCTTAGTTGAGGTCAACAACATTCCATCCTTACTGTACACAGCTTGGATGGTTCCCCGCTTCCCCCTCTTGAGGTGGTGAACAGTTTTCCAGAAGTAACTTGGGTACCTTGGTGCTGACCGAAAGTCCTTCTCCATCCCCCAGACCCGATGCTTTGCCTCTTTCATGGCAGAGACTGCAGCCCTTCGGACCCTTTGGTACCTTGCAACTGCCTGCTGGATGCCGGAAAGACTCTTTCTTCAGTTGGACGGCTTCCCTTACTACTGGTGTCCACCAGGATGTTCGTGGTACAGCCCCTTGAGGCACCTTTGACCATTGTCCACTCAGGTTCTATGCCCTCAGCCTCCACAGGGATGCACAAAAAGCTCCGCCGGAGGTGTGAGTTGAAAGTCTGTCGGACAGGGGCCTTCTCTAGACGTTCCCAGTTTACCCAAACTACCCGTTTGGGCTTACCAGGTCTATCCAGAGTCTTCACCCAGGGTGCTCTGGTAACAGTACACTTACGAGAAGCATGTATCATGTTCTTTTTTTGTGGTTGTTTCACCATGTATCTGTGTATTCCTCATGTAACTATGGTAAATGTATTGTTTCTTAGATAAAGGACATTGACTATTCTTTTTTTTCATGGAGAGAACTTACATTCACACTAACACAGCAGTGCAGCTAAGGTATCCACTCATCAGCAGCTGTTGAATTATCATGTTCTTGTATTGTGCTTGAATGTGTGGCAGAGAGCGGAGCACACCTCTGCTGTAACACATTGAATGGGCCATCAAGTTACTATGAAACCACAATCCATTGTGCCGCTTCCCTTTCCTTCAGAGTAAAGCCTTACTAGTGACATCTGAATATCTTGGCTGCCCTCATCTGGTTAGGCACAGAATTGGAAAAAGTTCTACTATTATTCAACAAAAAATGCATACTTTTATTTATATGTTTTTATGCAGTGTAGTTACAGTTATCAAAAGTAGTACTCTAGTGCTATTTCTAACTGTTCATCAAAAATAATGAACAAAAATTCTCACGAAATATTTTGCACCTGGAGAATCTTTAATACATTATGAAACAAGATTAAGTGTTGAGTTGGGCATGCAATCAGGCTGTTTAAGTAATTTGGTTTCACGAGTCAAATATATACGTTTCAGCATGTTGTCAGAACAGCAAAGTGAGAAAAGACCTCTTAATAATTCAACATACTGGATATAAAATATACTTACTTATACTTATAGAACAATGCAGATGCAAAACAGGATGACATTGAATTTAAGTGCTATACGTCCTTGATGCTAACCCTGAATTTCAAGTGGTCAATTATAATTTCATGGGCTACATATTTAAAGACTACACTAAGATGTGAAAATAGTACGGTAAACTGAACTTTAACCCAATTCATCAGCTAAAAGAAGGTCACTGATTTCTTTAATGAGGTCAGTCTCTGTACTATGATCGGATTTGATTAATGAAATCTTGACAGATCTCCAAAGCTATGATGTGAGCAGAATCTTGAAGAGAAAAACGTGTTTGTTAGGATTTAAAAGATCTAGATTCTCTAATTTGTTTTTACAAGTGAGGTTGAACTGCAAGAAAGGAAAAAGTGTCAGTTTGGAGAATGCAATTCCATACCACAACCAATTGCTTCCGCTAGCAATTTTCAAAGGAAGTGTAGACTTAATACAAGATATATTTTTTGATAAAGATGATCATGGCATAGGTGCACAAAGGGTAGAACACCACTAAAAATGTCTGTATTAACATATAGGCATAAAACGCATCAATGAAAGTGAAGGTGTAAGTGCTCAATCTTTGTTCTTACAAGGATTGTGTGTTTGTTATCGGGCCCCCTCTGAAAAGCTTTTAGTAGCTTATTTGGGGTTCCCCTTTCATGCGTCCTGTAAATGATTGTTGTGCATCATGGAATTGTGATTGAATGTACAGTGATGACGTGTGAAATAAACGAAACGAAACGAAACGAAACGAAACGATTGATTGCTTGGCCCAGCAGCCAACTCTATATCAAGGTGTCTCACCTTTTTTTCGTCAGGTCGCTCTAAGGGAGCATGTTTAAAGCGCCCATATTATGCTAATTTTCAGGTTCTTAATTGTCATTTTGAAGTTGTACCAGAATAGGTTTACATGGTTTAATTTCCAAAAAACACCATGTTATTGTTGTACTGCACATTGCTGCAGATTGTGTTTTCCCCCTGTATGTTTAGGACTCTGTTTTAGCAACAGAGTGAGACATCTCACTTCTTTACTATCAGTGTAGCCACGTTGTCTTGTCTAGAAAGTCGAGGGGATTTTAAACAGCTCACCCGGAGAATAATGGAAGAGGACATTCAGAAACCTGTATCTCACGTTCCAAGTTTGTATTCGTGAGGAAGCAGTTCACCATAATAGTGCTTTGTAAAACTGCTGAGTGACCCTCCTCATACACTGTTGGAGATCACTTACTCTATATTACGTTTTTTTTCTTTTGCAGCAGTGTTCATATGAGCTGAGCCAGCTCTGTCCCATCCCTCACTACAGACCAGATGGATGCTTGTATAAAGCAGGTTAATTATTGGTTTTGTCATTACTGTCCTGAGTTATAGGTCACTTGAACCACAAATCCTCTTATTAAGGGCATACATTTAAGTCATTTAACCATAATTGGAAGACTTGCATTCATCCATTTCCTGAAAGCCATGACAGAAGCCTTAGCCTCTGAGAATTAACCAGTCATTTCCATCAACGATGACCTTACAGGACCATTTTGTTACTCAACCTCAAGTGATGGGAAGTGTGAGACATGCAGGTAGATGAAGAGTGGAAGTAGAGCGTGACTCTGTGGATTAATTATTAATTTTTGGTCATTGCTACAGCCCAATGTGCCCCCCCCCTTTTTTATAATTGAGCTTATTTTTTACAATTAGGCTGAGAGAACTGGCTGCTCAGGGTTTTACATTTAATCTGCTTGTTTGCCAGCCATAGACTGCATAATCAATACATAGCACTTAAAATGAAACTATCTATTTCCAGGCATTAATGGCTTTTAATGCTTTGTTTGTGAACCATTGCAGTCTCACCTAAAAAAAAGAAGGAAAAAGAGGAATAACCCCATTCACTGATTTTGGATTTCAAACTATTTGTAATTGTTCTTGTGAGCTCAATTACAAGCTGGTTGGTTACTTTACCCTTGATTTAATAGGCTAAACCTGTACACCTGCTAAGTAACTTAGAAATTAATATAATTCTGGATTATTGCATGGTATATTGCTGCTGTTATTTATTAAAATGATTATACAATGTAAGGTTTGTGGCTGGATACAAGTTTCAAATTGTGTTTTTATTTGTTTGAACTATATTTATTGAGCTTTTTTGTATGTTAATATAAATACAACATTAGGATAACAACAACGCTTAGTGCAACATTGGCCTATACACATTTACATTTCAAATGCACCCAACCAGAACAATGAATAGGAAATAAATAAAAGAATAAGAAATTAAAAAAACATCCCAGTTCTCCGTTCTGGAAGTTCAAAATGACCGGTTTGCAAGTAGAGTGTTATGAGGACATAGGGAAGAGGCAGAGGTTAGCCAAGGACAACACTCAAAAGCACTGAAACCACTGTGGTGTTGGAAAAGTGAAAATATGGAGTCCAAATGTTCATAAATTGTCCCTCTCAAGAGTAAAGCAGACAGGTCAGGTACTCAAGAGGAAAGCATCATAAAATGATCTTGCCTGTTTGATTTAGTAGGGGGGTTGTCACTTGTCCAAGACAGAAAGATGTTCTTCCTTGCTGCATACGTGACGATGTTTTACTTTCTTGTAGAGTTAGCATCCACAATAGTATATTGACTGGGGTAACCCAGGATTAAAGAAAGAGGGTCCATGTGCAACATAACATAAAATTTTTTTCCAGATCTTGCAATACACCCAGCCAGTATGTTTTAATTTTAGGACACGACTAGATACAATGAGTATAGGTGCCCACTGAGATTTTACATTTTTAACTTGCAGGTGAGAGTTGAGAGTTTATATTATGTTTATTGTTAGGAGGATAGGATAGATTTGCAAACGGTGCACAATGGTAAATTGCAGCAACCGGCACGGCTACACACAGATGTTTTCTTTGTTTGAGTCCATATCTTAGTCCATTAATCCCCATCAATATCTATACCAGGTTCACCTTGCCATTTTTGCATAACATCCTGTACATTTGTCACATCAGTCTGGTTTAAGACCTTGTGAAAGTGAGAAATGGATTTCTTAGCTGGGTCAAGGTCGAGCAATTGTTCAACTGCAGGTGTAGTGGCATCAATATTGAATGTAGTTCCCCTGTTCATGAAGTGTTGAATCTGAAAGTATTTGAAAAATGCATGCCTGGGGAGATTAGACTTTTTCAAATCACGCATCCTCTTAATCCCTTGAGATGTTGTGTTATACCCACCCTTCTCCATACCTGGTAAGAAGTTAGGATTGCCCTGAACTGAAACCAATAGAGATGTTAGTCCAGACTTCCCTTCAAGCTTATGTGTAATAAACCATGCTTTTAATACATACATACATACATTATAGGGTTGTTTTTACAATGACTCCTGGCTGACTTCCTTGAAAGCCAAAAGGCTTAACAGGGAGCCTGAGGTTTGGGATTTTTCTAAATTCAGCAAATCAGAAGTGGGATCCTCCTTGACCCAATTTGCTACAAATCTTATATGGGATGTTAGCTGATACCATCTGATGCTGGGAAAATCTAGACCTCCCAAAAGTGTGGCCCACTTCCGTCAACACAGCAAGAAAGGCAGTGGGATGGCCACTAGCAGCTTTTATACAGGGTCCCAATGTGCTGATTGGCCAAAAGAGTGCCGGAAATTGTGAGCTTACTGTTGTCATCATCATTGCTTGTAGTTGGCAGAAGTTTGAAAAAAAATGATTGACTTCAGTTAAATGTGAACATGAATTATCTTCTACAGCACAAATTTGGGAGAAAAATCTGAGATTAAACACCTCTGTGCCCACCAGCCGTGGTATATTGTTATAAATCATACCTGGTGGCTCTAGCAAAAAAAACTGCTAGATTGTTAGAGAAGACGCCCTTTTTCTTCTGGTGTGTTATTCGGAGGGGCTAGTACCCAGTTTTCATTATACATCCATGATGGTTCTTTACAAGAACATTCTGTATCTCAAGAATCTTTCTAAGAGGATTATACCAAATATGAAAGCAGCATAGCGCTATAAAATGGAGCAATCACATACAAACAGGGAATTGAGCCATATAGGGTAAGCTATGACAAAACAACAAATTATCCGTGCATTCATATGGAACTAAGGTTTAGGAGCTTTTCATCTTTACTCTCCTCCCTGTTACGTTGCATTTGGACCGCCCGGAAACAACAGCAACTGCTAAAGTAAGTCATTCAAAACCTTTCTTCAGTTCCCAATTTTGTAGGAACCAATCTCAAACTGGCTGAAGTATCTATCTAAACTATGCTTTTAAACTAAAGTTTGCCTTGGGTACATTCCCCAAAACACCCTAGGCAGCATTGTGGCAAGAGTTACGCTTTAAAGTTGTAGTCCATAAGAATAAGTTAGGATGTGAAATAACCTTTGCTGATAAAGTAGAGTCAGAGGAAGAGCACGCAGCACAGACTGCCTTTCCTGTATAGGACTACACTACCAGTCAAAAATTTGGCGTCACTTAGAAATTTCCATTCCACTCCATTGTAGGCAGATGGAGTTCTATGTTTTCTATTCTCATAGTTTTCCTTGGATTGGGGTGGCACCTAAATCGTGCTTGCAGCTGCTGCCGTGGCCCTGCTTGACACCGTGCAATGCTTTGCACTACTACTACTATTATTTCTTGTCATTGTTCTATTATCTTTGTTGTTAGTCTAGTTGCTTTTGTTCTTTGTTTCCAAAACAGCAGCGGCAGATGATTGCCCACCAAGTGTGAGCGTCTGTCCGGGGTTTCTGCCTGTAAAAAGGAAGTTCTTCCTAACTACTATCTTGCCAAATACAAAATTTTCATGGCATGACATCACTTGTCTCCTTCATTGTCTGTTATATATTAATTAATTATAAATCAATATTGCTTAAGAGATGGAGGGGATGATAGGCTGATAGAGGACTCCCGGTCTTGCATTGCCAGACCTTCCTCCACACCACTGCAAAGAAGGGTCTGGCTAGTCCACAAAGCATTCTGGGATTGGAGAAAAACGTGCTCTAGTTAATTGGTTTATCTTTAAACCAATCGGAGCAACAGTGCCAATGCTTAATTTAATAGATAGTCTAGCTGGCTGTCTGGATTTACCGTGTGGAAATCTAAGAAAAGGTTAATCACAGTCCTCATAAATGGACCGGAGTTTAAAATCCCAACACAAAGAAAGTGGAAGGTGATGGACATCCGGATAAAATGAGGGACATCTGGTGGGATTTCTGGGAGTGAATTGTATATTTTCAGATATTTTTATTCATTTGTTATGCAGTCATATAAGTTGTTATTGTCTAGTGTTTTGTCACACATGCAAGCAAGCTGGACACAATCTGGTGTTGTATGTGTTTGTGTTTACATTTAATTTCTGATTTCTAAAAAATAATTGAGACAAATTGGAAAAGACAGAAAATGGACAATTCTGGCAACATTTCAGTGATGACCACATGGCTGCTTAGGCAAACAGGTACATATTGCAAGTCAAATTGTGAGAGGAAGAAGAAACTAAGCCTCAACATGGCTTCTAATGCCCTGCAATGGACAAGCAAACCTAACCAACCACCACTCACATTCTGCCTGTAGTGGGATCTCATACTGGAAATAAGTAAGAAATAGTTTTAGTTATTTCCTCTTCACATAACCTTATATGTGTGTATGAGAGAGAAAGAAAGAGGGAGTGAGAGACTGTGTGTGTGTCTCTGTGTGTGTTTAGTGAACAGAAATGCTGATGCCTCTCCTTTGGGCCCTGTCGAGCACACTTAGCGTCAGTGTTTACAAAGCAAAATGGGAGAAAGCCCCCGTAATTTCAGGAGGCTTAAAGGCAGCCAAGAGCAGGAGAAAGACAGAAGCCAGGGGGGCATTGTTTAAGTTGTGGGGCTGTCTATTCAAACACTTCTGAAGGACGTACACACCTCATGGTGAAGTTACTGTCTGATGTCATGAGTTTAGATTGATTTATGCTGCAACAGAAGTTCCTCTGTCATAGCTGCTCGCTGGATCTGTGGTTTACCCTCAGGCAAATCTGATTTATAATGTTGGCAGTCACAATAATACAATACAGAATACAATACTGACACAAGCCAGTTTATTGTGTCATAGAAGACACCCCAATACCTCACTGCTTTACTGATTGTATCATTCTTCCAACTATTGAATTAAAACCACTACTCTCTATTCCTTACACTTCAAACCATATGGAGCACCACTAGTTATTTGCTTTTTTTGTTTATCTAGTCTGTATGCTAAGCTATGCTAAGCATCTGGCTATAGCTCCACATTTAACAGATATGAGAGTGATATTGAGAGAGAGATTGTCCCCATGTGTTGTGTTAGTTTTATCAGAGTACAGCACTGAAATTCTGCTCAGAAATGTGAATATTGGTTTGAATGGAACAACACAATGTAATTCTGCTAAATAAAATACAACCCACTCATTATTAATTTCACTTCTTTTATTTTTTACCAAATTGTGTATCCGAATACAATACACATTTTCTATAGGCTCAGTCTGCCATTTGTTTAAAAATAAAAAAAGCCAAGTGACGGTACTCCGATCCAATGGAAATCCTGATTGTGAGTTTGGGAGCACTCTAGTCCTACTGATTCACACATCTACTTTGGAATAAGCTTAAAATGCACTGTAACTACATCACAGTGTTTTCAAATCTTCGACCAATGTGAACAGACGCGACCAATGACTACCATTCAACACCAAGATGATGTGAAATGCATTGCAGGCCGCTCACCGCATCTCATCCGCCCATCCCCTCCTGCCAGCTGCCACTTGCAGTAGTGATGCTGCTCCCTGGTGTGTAGAGGAGGAGAGAGAGCATGTCCGCTGCCCAATGACAGGGCAGGATGCTGAGAGAGGCTGCTCGGGTGAATGGAGGCGACACGATGCCGTCTAAAGCGGTGAAGGGAAGAAAATAACATCGATCAAGGTACATATGTCAATTTTTCTTACATCCAGTGTTCTGCGTGTCGTTATAGAAGTAGTGACACGTGTATCCTGTCGTTTTTGGGGTCCGTTTTGTGAGCGATTTGACGGAAAAAGCACCGGCTGTGTGCGTTAAAAAAACATTCCGGTGGTCGTTGATTGCATGGACACAGCCAGTCAGTGCTTACTTAATATCTGAGAATTTGCATTTTTAAAGCCATGTTGAAACGACCAGTTCCCTATTTCAAAATAAAGGTTTCAGTCGGCTTCCCTACCCCGGGTTAAACTAAAAATTTCCTCGGTGTAGTCAGGTGTTCGACACACACCACGCCGGAGCCATCGAAAATGTAAAGGCCCAATGAGCTGTAAATTGCTCGGTCGTGCTTCCTATGCTGCATTAAATGTAGGCTAATTCAGCGTACACACCCGTCAGCTGACATTAGAATACACATGTTAATTGATAACAGAAGCCTATGTGTAGGCCTAATTAAGATAACATCTGTCGAGGAGGTTTAACACGATTTCCGACAGTGGAACATTGGATCTTGCTGGACTGGTTAACAGGCATTTGGAGTCGTATGTATAGCCTATTTTCGCATCCAATCAACCAGCTATTGAAGTCAGTGGGAAGCACGCGTGCGTTAATACTGTGGTAGAATACGTGATGAGGAGGCTGCATGTTAAGTATTTCACCGCACTTCACATGGAATGTCTTTATTATCTACCCATTGTAAAGGCTATTTATAGGAAATGTCATTTGTCCGCCGTAGACATGCGCTCTGACCTCAAAAGCATGTTCTCACAGTGGTTTAGTCTTATTCAGTTTTGTTAGAGTAGGCTTGGAAAAAAATGCCTGCATGTTGGATTTTAAATTGTCATCATCCCCGTATAGAAAAAAGGGTCTCTCTGACCCCACAGATACACTCAGCATTGCCTGTGGTGAAGTATTTGTGTCAATTCATCTGCCCTCACTGCTGATAGCGCACCACTGCCTTCTGAATTGCCAGTGCTTATTTCTTCAGAGGCCTATTCTGGCATTTGCTGACAGGTTTTTGGATAACGTGACATTTTGGCACCACATCTCTGTTTTTGGACTATCCCTTGTAAACCTAACTGTGCTGTTTCTGTTTTTGTTTCTGCAATAATATCATACTCTTTTTCTATATTGCACTGGTAATTTCCCTCCCTTGCCTGCATACTGTGAAATTTGCTTTGTTGCGGTGTGGATCCGTGTGTGGGTGGTTTAGAACAGGGTTAGCAGAAGATTAAAAGAATCAGACTAATGTTTTTCATTGGAGATAACCTATTCAGTATTTGACTTGTACTAGTGCTGATTGGTCAATCAACAAAAAAAACGTAATTGTAATTAATCAAACAAAAACAAAAAATATGTATTGATTTCCGCTTCTAAGATGAGAGGATTTGCATTTTTTCATCACTGTAAATTCAATGAAATATCTTTGGTAATCTTACTGATAGAGAAAAAAACAGCCTTTAAATATGTCACTTTGGGCATATTTTTTAGCATTTCATGGACTAAAATATTAATTGATCAATACAAAAAATGGTGTAGCCCAACACTTTAGACTTTGACTTCGTTGATCAAACCTATTCAATATTTCCATACCAATTACTTCAAAGCTCCTAGCTATGAATCTGTAAAATGTGTGACTGTGACACTCCTATTTCATTCAAGTTTAACCTTATGCAGCCGGGTGGACAGAAAAATACAAACCCCTTACTGTACACTTTCAAAGGCCAAGCAAGGAGCAGTTAGGATTAGCAAACATTTTGGTTGAATCTGTCAGGTTCAGTGTGTCTGCGTGAATCACTGGAACAACACTGACAATATGAAGAAAGTCTAAAAAAAATGATGACAACATATGAACATAGTAAAGCTTTGTTGAAGAGAAACCGTCATTACAAATGCAGAAGGCCTTAAAAGTTTGGGCAACCCAGGTAAAAAATTGTATTAATGTGCTTGAAGAAGCCAAGAAAAGATGCAAAAATATCCAAAAGGCATCAAATGACAGATTAGACATTTGTATAATATGTCACAAAAAGTTAGATTTTATTTCCATCATTGACACTTTCAAAATAACAGAAAACAAAAAAAGGGCGTTTGCAAAATGTTGGGCACCCTGCAGAGTAACACCTTGTACTGACCCCTTTGGCAAGTATCCCAGCTTGTAAACGCTTCTTGTAGCCAGCCAAGAGTCTTTCAATTCTGGTTTGAGGTATCTTCGCCCATTCTTCCTTCCAAAAGTCTTTCAGTTCTTTGAGATTTCTGGGCTGTCCGTCACGCACTGCTCTTTTAAGGTCTATTCATAGATTTTCAATTATGTTGAGGTCAGGAGATTGTGAAGGCCATGGCAAAACCTTCAGTTTACGCCTCTTGAAGTAATCCACTGTGGATTTCGAGGTGTGTTTAGGATCATTATCCATTAGATGGCATTAAGTTACCGTCCAAAATTTGCTGAAATTTTATTGAATCCATTTTTCCTTCTGTTTGTGAAATGTTCCCTGTGCCACTGGCTGCAATACAACCCCAAAGCATGATTGATCCACCCCCATGCTTAACAGTTGGACAGAGGTTTTTGTCATTAAATTCTGTGCTCTTTCTTATCCAAACCTTTTAATTTCATCGGTCAACAGAACTTGTTTCCACAATGCATCAGGCTTGTCCATATGTGCAAACGCAGATTTTTGTGGTGAGGACGTAGAAGAAGTTTTCTTCCAATGACTCTTCCACGAAGACCATATTTGTACAAGTATCTCTTTATAGTGGAACGGTGCACCACAACTCCAGTGTCTGCCAGGTCTTTCTGGATGGATTGTGGGTTTGGACTTGCTTTTCTCACAAACCTTAAGATTGACATCACCTGGTCTTTCCAGACGATGACTGAGAACAATCCATGACACTGTCAGGTCTCAGCTTTCCAAAGGGGCGGTGCGTGCTATAATCTCTGCAGGGTGCCCAAACTTTGGCACTGGCAACTGAATAGATTTAAAGCAGGTCAATTATAATACATTGCAAAATGTGTTTGTAGTTTTGTCTGTTTGCCCAATGCTGAATTCTGTTTTTTACTCCTAAAACATTTACCAACCAGACTTTACAGTCCTGCTGTAGCAGGCTGACCACTGTAGATAAGAGCTTCAGTGTTTGTTATTGCATATGTCTGCGTATCAAAAAATTGAATGGAGTTTGACTCTCAGATGGAAATAGAAATAAAAAGAATTGTTTTACAGTTTTTAGACTATGAATGCAAAATCTTTAGACATGCTTTTTCCAAGCCCTTAAGCTAATTCTGGTTCATTTGTTCCGCCATTTTATATTAGTATGTTCCCATTCACCCAGACACCGTTTGCTTAATATAACTAACAGAGATGACAGTGTCCTGTCTGACCTCCTCTGTCAGGCTGCAGTGATTGCCCCCTGGCCACGTGTTTCCACATGGGTGATGCAATAAGTGCAACTGAGGGTTCCTGTCATCCACAATCTCCCTGAATTTCATACAGCCACGAGACCTGTTGACACATGGTTCTCTGTGCTAGGAATTGTCATTTCACCTGTCGCTCAAAAGAAATGTGAAAGAATATGCATGAAGTAAAAAACCTGGGAGTGTTGGACGGCCATGTCACTTTAGCACTGCTGCAACACACACCATTACCATTTGGCCACAATGTTTGGAGACTTATGCTACCGATATGTCAGACGACTGAGGTGCTTTATCTCCGTTAGCCCAGGCATAGTCACCATGGCAACTGGGTCTGAGCAGCAAGTGTTACCAGAGGAAGTACCATAGTTCACTTTGATCAAAGGGTCTAATTTTTTTGTCTCACAGATGGTCCAGTATTATTCATCACCAAACAGCCTGTGACATTAACAATCTCTGTCAGTGCTTTGTCTTTCAACTTCACCAACAGCTTTTTGTATTTATGCAAAACATTATCTGCCATAATGTAATAATGACACTGCCACTATGTGTAATTTCAAGCTAAATAAATAAATACATTATAATTAGACCGTGATATAGCTTGTTCTATTTAAAGCTTTAGGTGACATAAAATGGCATAACCATTATTACAACATTTAAAATTAAGCCTCCTATAGCCTTTTCTCCTCATTAGCCACCAGGCGCTGCAGTATTTAAAAACCTTTTGATTTATAGTATTTATATTCAAATTGTGGCTAGAAAATCTGTATAGCTTTTTGTGAATTGCATAAGTATCAGTGGTTATAACTTATTGGAAGTCCCTTGTCAATTTTAATTTGTAATTTTGTTTATGAGAAAATACAATGAATCAGATGATTAATTTGCCATATGCCATGGGCTTGATTACGTTAGCTCTCTTTTCCTATTTATTTTTATTGCATTGAGTTTGGGACATTGTATTGGTTGTATTGTTTGGTGCGAACGGTGGTGTATGTCTCTGTACTCTGGTGCTCTTTGTAGCTTTGGTTCAGTTTCTAACACATATTACATTATTAAACCCTGTATTCAAATCTTGTAATCACTGATTAAGAAGGGAGCCAAAAAGACTAACATCTCAATATGGAATAAATCATAATCACAATTATTCTGGCAACATTGAAATCACAATTTAACATTATTGTTCATTGACTTTTGGAAAGGTGTTGCACGTATTGAAGTTAAAAACAGTGAAACAGTTAAACAAATAAACAGTGAAAACACCCTAAACTGTCAGATTTTACCTTCATACTTTATTACATTCAGAATGCAAGACAAAATAAGAGTTTACTTGCAAAACCTCATGTGCAAAAAAAATGTAGGAGCCAAAATCGTAATCACTTATGACATTTTTATTAATTATACAGCCCTTATCACCAAGGTTTCCCCTGACTGTAAAGTATTAATGGAATGTAGATATTTGTTTGCCGGTGGGAAATCCAGGATGATGTTGAGAACTTCCTGTGGGCCATTGGAAATAGGAGCCAAATAAATTGTGGCGGTTTGCTGCTCATGTGGACTGATACAGTTTTAAAGCTAACTGAACAATTTTTTTTTTTCAACTGCATCATGTTGCAGGACAAATCTTTTTGTTTTACCCTGTAATACTTTGTGGTATTTCTGTGCCTTTCATCTGACACGCTGTGAGTCATCTAACAGGTGCTTCTCTCCTGTTTCCTCAGATCTGATTTTGATGTGCTGCACCAGTTAGGACATGAAATAAGTCACCCATGTGCGGTACAAAGGGTCAGGACAGTCTCCTTTCACTAAGCTCCCGTTAAGGACCCTCTGGTGGCTACGCCGCTGATTCACAGGACATGTACAGCAGTGCCAGAGCTGTAGGCCATATAGAGAGCAGCCCCGCACGGTCCCCGCGCCTGCCAAGGTCCCCCAGACTGGGCCATCGGAGGGCCAACGTTGGGGGCGGGGGTGGTGGGGGGGGAAAGACGCTCTCCATGGAGAACATCCAGTCACTCAATGCTGCCTACGCTACTTCTGGTCCCATGTATCTGAGTGATCATGAAGGCGTGGGCTCCACTGCCACCTACCCAAAAAGCACTATGACTCTGGGTCGCGCCACCAACCGGGCCATGTATGGGGGCCGCGTCACAGCCATGGGCAGCAGCCCCAATATTGCTTCAGTGGGGCTGCCCCATGGTGACCTTCTGTCTTACAGTGACCTAGGCTCCCTCTCCATGCTGCACCACCACCACCACCACCAGGGTGTGCCCTCCGCACTGCTGAGGCAGGCGGTGCGGGGCAGTGGGGGGGAGCTGCTGGAGATGCAGGTCCAGCTCAGGGATATGCAGAGGGAGAATGAGCTGCTGCGTCGGGAGCTTGACTTGAAGGACAGCAAGTTGGGATCTTCCACAAACAGCATCAAGAGCTTCTGGAGTCCTGAGCTGAAAAAGGAGAGGATAATGAGGAAAGAAGAGGCGGCTCGCACATCAATCCTTAAAGAGCAGATGAGAGTCACTCATGAGGAGAATCAGGTGAGACAAGCCCATTCAGCTTTTGTTATCAAACGACAGTGAATTTCACTTTGCTAGTTTGCTGTCTTTCTATTGTCTTCTTTAATCTGTGTGTATCTGCTTTCACCATTCCCTTCTCTGCAATAGACCACGGCCATGCTCATTCCAAGAGTTCAAGAGAATTATTACAGTCAGTCATGTTTTTCAGTGTTTGTAGAAACCTTTCTGGAAAGAGTTCTTTGAACACATAAATATTTAACACGCACTCTCCTCTTATAGTGCTCCAGTACAGAATCAGTGTCAGAGAGATTACTTGAGCCACAGGAAATACAAAACACTTTAATCTAGTTTTCTATTATCAAAATTTTGAAAAAAGACTACTAATATAATGAGCCTTGTGCATGTACGTCTATAACTATCTTATAATCCATAAGGCTGATGGGGAAAACCCGCTCTCATTCAGTTGTTTTCATGATTATGTGAAAAGCACTATGAGACTACAACAACAGGTAACTTATGTAAGCAATCTGGTAACCAAATTCATTTTAGTTTATTTTCAAAGGTTATTATCAGATTGGCGTTAGAGTGTTAAATGTCAAAAGGTTTTTTGCTTCAATGTGGGGGTGTAGTCATGGCCCAGATAAATCAGTAACTGACAAGAGTAGGCACAAGTTCCAGAGACAAATGTCAAGGTTACTTAAACGTTCTGTCTTACTCGCCTTCTCATCCCATTTCCATGATCTTTTCTTTACTTACTCTGACTTCTGATCATCCCTTACTGTCTACCTCTGTTTATCTGGCCTTCGCTCTCTTCCAGTAAACTACAGTCTGTTATTTGATCATCCAATTAATATTATTATTAGATTATATATAATATAATAAATCTTGTAATAATGTACATATAAAAACAGCTTAACATTAATTACTGCATTTACATTCAATATGGTTACATTGTCTTCATACTCTATCAATGTTGAAAGATATAGCGTGACACACTGAGGTAGACTGTGGAATAAGTCAGCGTACTGCTAGACTGGCTAGATTGAGCTCTACAGCGTTTTGCTTTTTGAAAAAGTTATGTGGCATAATGCAGCTGATTCTACGATTCCTTGTGCAACGTAAAGGCCTAGTTTTGCCGGCTGGTTGTGGTCTTTGTGCAAGTCTGTCTGCATTTCTGTCTGTCTGGTTGAATGATGCTGTCAGACTCTGAGCAGCCAGTAGGCCACTCATTACTCAACACTGTCAAGGTCACAGCAGACCGTTTGTGTGACCCTTTAATGAGACCTGTCTGCTTTTGTGTATGTCTCCTTTGCTGCATTTGTCTGGTTAAACATTGTATCTTTGTTTGTGACTTACTTGAATTGACTGGAGATTAAAGAGGCTGCAGTTGGCCGATTCATCCCTGAAGCATTGCCATGCTGCTAAAAGGAAAGGATTTTGAGCTCTGTGCCTCACAGTTTTACCTGCTGCTGATCGCTAGAGGGGAACCAGAGGTCCTTTGATTCTTTTTTATCTTTATGTTTGGTGAAAATGTATGTCGACAATGTTTGGGAGGAGAATATGCCTGTTCAAGCTAAACCAGCACTGTCACCGACAAGGCCCAAGCCATTAATCATTTTACTTATTCCTTATGTTCAGTGCGATTAAATATACGCGTGAATCCTTGTATTTATTTTTAACTTGGCTTCATACACTGTAGGAGCTGAATGTGTCCGGCAGATTATGGAAGCCGTACAGTGTGGGCTTTCATGCCTTTGTGCTCGATACAAAGAGAAGGCTCTTTTTTTTAAATACTCAGCCTTGTCCATCAGTGTTTTCTACACTCTACACAGAATGATATTTATATCCCTCCTGGTTGGATTCATTAATGAAGTATGTCGGCTAATAAAAGGCAGATGTGCCTTATTACTATAATTGGTCTTTTCTATCTTGATTTCAGGGCTGTGAGGCATCCTTACGTAAGGTCGGGTGGTTTGAAATACTGACTAAGGAGCAAATTGCCTCATTAATAATGTAATAATTTCAGACCAATCATTACATCTGTCTTCTAGCAGCCTTTACAATTGCAAATGCCCTAGGCCTCTGTTAGCTTGAGCAAATGCTGTGCATTATTTATTTTGTGAAAAATAAGATCTGGGAATATGTGCTTCTTTTCACCACATCTTAGGAAGAGAGAAAAAACATTCAAGCATTAGTTTTTCCTTGATTGCTTTGTAAAGCACAGACTCAACTGGGAGTGAAATACCAACCGTAGCCGGCAGAGCTTGATTCAAAACAGTAGATGGTCATGACTACAGGCGATAATTAGCCCAGGACTGTTTTCTGAGGCACACTTTTAATATACCATGCAACTGGTTCAGGCTGTTATAACGTTGATCCATTTGAGTTGAATTCAGCATAATGTTTTGTCGGGCTGAAGCTGGACAAGAGTGCTGGGGGCAAATGTGTGAGCTAGAGCGAACCATATTTGGTCGTAGCTGAGCATTAGTCATGACCACTGCTCCTCAGCCACCCAGTCAGCCCTCAGCCACGCAATCCCCAAAATGGAGGCGGATCCTCCAATATCACACAGCTATGTGGATGGATACTTTGCCTCAGACATGATATGGTTTTTAAAATGATTTATATTGTTTTATGTCACTGTGTCGCTGTAAATTGTAAGTGGCGTATTTGGAGCACATTGTGTAAATGTGGATGCAAGTGCTAGTGATAGACCCATAATCAGCCCTGGCTGATTATCTGTATCAGCGTTTTATTTGCCTGATGACCGATATAGTTAATTAATTAAAAAGTGTGCTACTTTGGATCCGCTACAGCTCTGCGTCTGTCCTTCTACTTTCGGGTTTCATTCACCCACAACACTATATGACTTTTATGTTGAAAGTTTCTCATTTATTAAAGAATTGCTTAAAGCATTTAAACTTAATGTTGTGTTGGAGTTTGTAACATTCTAAAAACTTAATTTTGACTTAAAGATTTTCATTTTCAGTGTAAATGCATACTGGTTATTGGTTTCATTAACTAATAATAATGGTCCCTGAAAAGAAACGGTCAATCCCTAGCATGTGCACATACTTTTTGCCAGCTGGTAATGTGTGTGCAGAGGATTCATCATTATCGGTATATAGGTACTGTATATCATATACGTATTATATGTATATAATTATCATTTGCACATATCATTTATATTCACTGTGATGCAGCAGGTGTGCACCCTACACAGTATGTTGAGTTCCTATTTAGCTATGTTCAGTTGGTAGTAAGTTATTTTTGCAGTAGTCACATATACACGATGAGCAATGTCATGACAGGGTCAGCTCAAGTGGACACAGGAAGTTTTATATGAAAAGTCAGAAGAGCTCATGCATTTTTCCTCAATTGGTTGGCATTCACACTGCACTTTGTCAAGCATCAAACATTGTAAACAAATGTCACACACTGGAAACAGAGTTCGAATAAGCTTTTAAACCACCCCAAATGAAACTTGTAAAACAGACCATACAGCTCAGGTGTGAAAGCATCCTAAGATTTGTATGTTATGTAACAAGTAGACAAGATATGCAGAGATGATGGAGTGGAAGAAATGATGGAGATAGATAGATAGATAGATAGATAGATAGATAGATAGATAGATAGATAGATAGTATCATACTCAAGCACTGCAATGAATAATACACATTTGACACCACCGTACAAAACATGATTCTAAAAGACCGGTTTGTTAAAAAGAAAGGCAATGCCTATTATGTAAATGTGTGTGTTTTTGTGCGTATGTGCATGTCTGCATGGGGAGTGCAAGCACATGTTCAGTCTTTCCAGGCAGAACTAGACAAAGAACAGTGTTCAGAGAAAAATGACATACTTGTTAAGGATAATCTAAATATATTAAAGTTCTGATAAATAGAATGTATAAAAATACAGTCACATGAAACAAAAACACAATAAAATAAATATTCACAGTGTTTCCAACAGGGACGTTGTAGAGTGCCAACTGGTGGACAAACTATGCAACGCCAACACTCATGGTTGACCGTCCGTTTTTATTTCATTTTTAAATATTAATTTAAATGAATCATTTATTTGTTGTTATAAATGATTCTGATGAATGAATATTAAAAAAAAAAATCATTTAGTTTGGGAATTGCCTAATATCGGCTTGCCGATATTTCGGTCAGGCTTTAATGTGTATCTTGGTATTCTGTATGTTGGCTGATGTTTTCAGTATTAAACTCCAGGTATATGTATGTAGCAACTCATTAAGGATCATTGTCCTTGTTTTTCTTCTGCTCTGCATGGTTTGGAGCACTAAGTGACCTTCCCAATTTGGGATGCCCACTGTGATGTGCTTTCATGGATTTAAATAGGAAATTATAATCCTTGAACCAAAGGGTATTTACCCCAAACAATACTCTGAATTTGGAATTTGAAAGGCGTAATTTTGTTGTTATTGCTATTGATGAAAGTCAGTCTTTCTATCTATTTGAGCGGTTTATTGATTGCATTCACTGTTAGGCTGTCTGTCTGGTTCTCATGCAAAATAACTGTAGAATCGTACAGCTTCACTTCATTATCTAGAGGCTATGTAACATCAAGTATTTTGCAACAGTGTGAAGTGAAATATTTAATATATAGTATTAAATCCCAAAGCTGTGAATCACAGAACCTAGTTTATATCCTTGACGTTCCTCTTGCGCCAATTTCTGTTTCCTACTGCTTTCCTTTTTGTTGTTATTTTAAAATCTGCAGATAACTGCCACTCAGATCTCTGAAGGGGAAATTGAGACAGCTAGCTAGACTATCTGTCCAATCTCAGTTTTCTCTCACACGACTATTTTGCAGTGGCTCTGTGCGGAGTTTAGCACTGCCCATGCTGATGTGATTGGTTTTAAAAAATGGCAGTAAACCAGAGCACGTTTATCTCCCATCCCACAATGCTGTGTGAAATACAGCCTGACCCTCCTTCGCTCCAGAGCATGTGGATGGTCTGGCAAAGCCAGACGAGCCAGAGCCTAACAGATGTGTGGCTGTGGGTGTAATTGTACATTGTCGGCCATCCCAACATACAACACAGAGAGGCTGCTCTGACTCTGTGAGGAGCTATCTATGTGTCAGATACAAACACCCCCTTTCTCTTAACACACACACACACACACACACACACAAACACACACACACACACACACACACACACACACCCACAGTATACAGCAAATGTATCTGTGAGTATCTGTAAATGTATCTCCCCACCTTTGAGTATCAATCTACAGTATGTACAGAGTAGCCTAGGCATGTCGTGTGGTTGGTTAGTCTACCAATTTGGTCCAGACTAAATATCTCAACAACTATGAATGAACCATGAATTGCAATGACATTTAGTCAAGATATTTTTGGTCCTCAGAGGACGAAGTCTGACTTTGGGATCCCTTGACTTTCCCTCTAGCACTAGCCTAGGTTGAAATATGTATTTTTTAGTGAGATATATTATACTAGTGGATGGATTGCAATAAATGGATATCTTTTGGGGCATCCCAGTGACTTTTCATGATCCCCTCACTTATCCTCTAGCAGGGCAACATTTTCACTTATTCTAAGAAATACCATAAATTATTCCAACATGTCTGTGATAGATTGCTACAGCATTTTGTTATAGTGTTGCTAGGACGATCTATCCTGATGACTTCAGTGGTCCCCGGACTTCTCCTCTAGCTCCACCATGAGTTTGACATTTATGGCTTTAAGAGAGAACAATTATTGGAAGGGTTTTCATGTAATTTGGTATAGACATTCATGTTCCCCTCAAGATCAGTTGTAGTAACTAGATGATTTGATTTTTGCTGCTATAATACATGTAGATTCTCGGCAATTTACAGTTTTACCCATGTGAGGTTTTGGCATTTTGAGAGAGCTCTTAGAAGGATTTTGTGTTACTTCACAAAAGGATTTATGACAGCCAGTTACCCCTGGCTGCTGCAGATGTCACTTAGAGAAGGAAGCACTGCTGCTTTAACATCTCCCCTTGATTCTGTGAAACCTCTGGAAAGTAATTTTCAAGATATACAGTGAAAGAGAAGCCTTCTCTTGAGGCAGGTTGACCACAACGACAATACCCGCTCAGTCATGACTGAGGCAGAGGATCCAGTACAGTTCTGCTAGATGTCGGGGAACTGCCATACAGTCATTTTACCCACAGTGCAATTATGCAAATTAACCACTGGGCTGCCTCCTGCATGTTTAGTTCCAAGATTATTGATCAGGGCAGAGAGAGGGATTACTGATGAGACACAGAGAGGGATCAGTGTCAGGTGAGAGAGAAGTTAAAAGGAGAGAGAACATGGTTTTAATTTATTGGTTTGAATATTTCTCCATATTAAATGGATTTAGTTAGCAGGGTAGCAGCAGGCCAATATTTGTATGGACTTAATCTTTATTTTTTATGATTGTTGAATTTTCTGTTGTATTTGTTTTGTATGTTTATGCTTGTGTAAAGCATTTTGAATTACATTTGTGTCTGCATTTTGCTATATAATTTTTTACGTGCCTTTACAAAAGCCTTATAAAGCTTTACGTGGTCATAACTAATTAAGAAACTAGTCATCTTTCATTTTGATTTGATAAAATCTCATTAGAGTGGCATTGCATGTATTTATTTATGGTTAAGAAGAGGTATTTTAAGCATTTTCTTAAGTTGCTCATTCTAATGTATTTATTTATAATTCCATATGTATGAGGAAGATAACTGTTGTATTAAAACATGCTTGTCAGTAAAAAACAAGAATTTAGTTTTATGGTTTGGACAGTCTACAGATATAAATAAATATATTATAAATTATATTTCCAAGTGGTGGCAGCATGTACTTAACTGAGACCATACTCAGTTACGTGTAAAAATGAGAATTTGAGATGTGTTAGAGGTTTCTGTTGCCGGACCAAATGGCACTGACAAGGGAGTGTGACGAAAACTGTTGAAGATGGCAGCAGTCAGAAGCAATTCAGCTGCTTCTTCTAACACAAACACTGCCCCCAGATGGTTGGAAGAACACATGCTGACAGTATCCTGTCTTTTCTGTGATGAGGAAGTGAGCCAACAAGATATGTTAGAGCAATGAAAAACCGATTTAGTTTTGTACTTTGATATTTGTCCTTTAATTATGTTTTTAAGATTAATAAACTGCTTTTTCTATCCTGCTGTGTTTATAGTGTCAATAAATCAGGGCTGCATCTAATGACTATTTTAATCATGGACTCATCTGCCAGTTGTTTTCTAGATTAATTATTTGGTCTCTTATTGTCAGCAAATTGCAACCATAATTTTCCAAAACCCACAGTGACATCTTTGAATATCTTGTTTTTGTCAGACCAACAATCCAAAATCAAAATGTTTTTCATCTTCAAAATGAATAAATAAATATTATTCAGTTCTAACAAAAGTGGCTAATCAATTTCCTGATCAACTCATCGATTGATTAATGTTTCATCTCGTCAATAAATTAATTTAAACACTAATACCTCATCATTATCTTTTCACCACTACACTACTACTAATGGTATTACTACCATGAATATTTCAACAAGTGTGTTATGTGAAGGTTTTTTTGTGACAGATAAAACCCGACCAAACTATTAAAATGCTACTACTTATAATCAATACCAATATTAGATCCATCTATCTAACACATCAAAGATAAGTAAATGTAAGTTAATACTGGTTGATTGGTCTTCATCTCTTTCCAGAAAGGTAATCTCAACAAGTAATATTTTTTTCTGCAGGTACTTTGTGAATATTATGTTCTGACTGAGGGCTGAAGGCTGATAAAAAAGACAGCTGGACAGACTGCTAAATATCTCATTTTCAATCTCTGGCTGGTTTGTGTTGATCATCCATTTCTATTGCATCATGCTCTAACGCTCTGTTTTTACCATACATTTGTTTTTCTGTTCATTCTGCCCATGCTCTGCAGCTGCTGGATGCCAGGAGAACCAAGGTTTGTCCCTATGTTTGCACCACGTGTTGAGTGCACAACATAGAGTCACCTTCAGTGTGGCGTGTATTTTCAGACACCTGGCAATCCCTTTGCACCATTACAACCTCCTCTCCTGCAAACCTCTAAATGGAAGGGAATTATTTCCAGCACTTCACCCTGTCTCCTTTCCCTGTGGTCCCTCATATGTTCCTTTATAAACAATGACACTATAAAAGAGTGATTAGTTTGTTCAATTGTGTCAATCCAAAGGTGTCTGGTGCTCCATCTCCTTGTAGTACCACAAACCGTACAGCACAAGACTGCCTGTGAAGTGGGTTTGATTACAATGTAAGAATCTGTGTCCTCTCCTCTAAATCCTGATTGGGCCATTTGATGGATATTTGATTGATGTCTCTCTGGAGATATCTGCTGGAAGAAAATGTCAACAGTCAGGATCAAGCCTCTCAATCTGTGACAGAAAACCGGCCCAAACATTGTTTCCCTAAACTGAAAACCAACAACCATGCATATAAAGAAATATAACAGGCTTAATAGAGAACGTTTTTATTTGTTTTTTTATTCTGGACACACAAAATCTCACACATCATTTGACTGATTGAAAATTGATTCATAAAATCCAATAATCAATCTCTGTATCAAATGAAATTAGAAGACCTAAGGGAAAAACTGGCATGGCCATGTCAAAGTGGTCCTTCTGTCACCTTAAGATATCTGGATGAAATGTCACTCAATACATTAATTAACATTAATATAACTGCTTTGGGGTCAGGTAGTCATGGAAACATTGATTTTTCTTTTAGGAATCCAGCAGGCTAGAGGCAGTCTTGTACAAATGTAGAATCTCTTTCATATCCAAGCTAAATTGGTGTTCTAACTGAAATGTTACTTGCCTAATTGATATCAAATTAAAAATAAAATTGAATCAGGAACCATGTGAATCAGAATCAAATTAATATGGCAAACCATTGACAATTCTCAGCACTAATTAACAGTTAGTTAACATCCCTCAGTAATTCTGCTCACATGTCTAAAAACAGATGAATGAATGACATGAATAGGTGTGACAGCTGTGATTTATTTCAAGTCTAGTGTAGTTAAAAAAAGAAATTTGATTATTGTTCCAGAATAAAGAAAAAAAACCTTTCATACTTTTCTCAAATAAGACGTGTTGTCTTTTGACAATATCATTGGTTTGCAGTCTATTTGCTTTTAAAGATTGACGGTTTGGCCCGCTGTGGCATTTCTCCACAGAACTGTGTGCATTTCAGAAGTGTGTTTACATGTGGTTTCCCTATGTGAAGTGTTGTCATGAAAAGCTTAGCATTTTGTTTATGCCTAAAATTAATTTCAGTAATTGTTGAGTCTCTCTTTCAGCATCTCCAGATGACCATCCAGGCTCTGCAGGACGAGCTGCGAACACAGCGAGACCTAAACCACCTGCTGCAGCAGGAGGGCGGCAACCGCTCCGTTTCGGACCACTTCACCACTATCGAGCTGACGGAGGAGAACTTCCGTCGGCTGCAGGCTGAACACGACAGGCAGGCCAAGGAGCTCTTCTTGCTGAGAAAGACCCTTGAGGAGATGGAGTTGAGGATCGAGACCCAGAAACAGACACTCGGTGCCAGGGATGAGTCCATTAAGAAGCTGCTGGAAATGCTGCAGAGTAAAGGGCTGCCACCGGGGTCAGGCAGGGTGCATGAGGAAGAGGAGCAGGAGAGAGCCAGGCGCATTGCTGAGGCAGAGGCCCAGCTTGGACACCTGGAGGTCATTCTGGATCAAAAGGAGAAGGAGAACATCCACCTGCGAGAGGTACTAAGAGTTGTGTTGATAAAAATATATAGGACTTGTTGTACAAAAGTGAAAATAGACAGTTTGTCGTCCCTAGAGGGCAGTACTGAGTCTCTGATAATATTCTCTGTTCTGTGGCTCACATAGTAGCATATAGATTATGTAATGTTTGAACAGAAAACTGCAGAGCCCATCAGTTGCATTTAATATGCAACATGTGTTATTTGCATTTTGGGTGTGGGGTTTTCCCCAGTCTATTTTAGTCATACACTCTGTAGGCTTTCAGACGAGATTACATGAGGTTCTACTGTACATGTGCCACATAATACTGTATCTTTTCTCAAAGGAGCTGCACAGAAGAAATCAGCTGCACCAGGATCCAAGCAAAACTAAGGCCCTGCAGACTATCATAGAAATGAAAGTAAGAACCTGACTCACAACATACTGCAGCAGCTTTTAGAACCATTAGAAAATTATTCTTCAAATAATTTGTCTTCAAAATAACACTTCATGGAGTAATTCATATGTATTTAATTGGTTGTATCAAGCTACCATTCTAACTGTATGCAAACAAACAAATCATGGACGATCTGTCAATGTGTTTTATGTGTTTGTTTCACTGGCACCCACAGGCCTTGTATTATGTACACAGTTGCATGTCTAAACTAGGCCCTGGTGTGTGTTCAACTGTTCTGATTCTATTGTTGTTATTGTGATGATCATCAGCTGAGTCAATAGTAAACACACTGGCACATCTCCCCATCTCTCGCACACACACAGACACACTGCTCACAAAGCAGTTGTGTAAACATCAACAACAATCAAAATTACTGTTCAACATCACAGCTCGCTCGCAGAAGATGTGCAGCAGCCAGTCATGCCAAGCTGCATCACTCTTGTTTAATGAGTAGCAATTTCATATTAAATGTAATAGTTAACTCTTTAAACAAATTTTCACTCAAGATGTTTTGAAGACTTCTACTGTGATTAAATGATGCAAAATATATTTAAATTTGTCATGCAAGTTATAAAATGGCATCTTGGATTTCAATCATTCAATCATAACAGCAAAACAACAAGCAAAAGAATATGTATACTTTTTATGTAACGT
Source organism: Etheostoma cragini (assembly GCF_013103735.1). NCBI lineage: Eukaryota > Metazoa > Chordata > Actinopteri > Perciformes > Percidae > Etheostoma > Etheostoma cragini. The sequence continues at coordinate 14,987,204 of NC_048410.1, read as the reverse complement.
CAGGGCTTCAAGGGAACTTAACGGACATTTAAATATTAGGAAAAACATTCATATTACATCAGAAAATATTTAAGAAGATAAGACTGCAGTTTTAGAGACCCCACCCATCACCATCAACTGTAGTTGCCTTTAGCCTTCTGCTCAAGCAAATTACATTTTACAGCCATATTACATTTTTTAAACCGATGCAGCTGCAACATGCAAATATGTACCATGCAATTATAATATTTAGATCGGTACTTGTTGTACTGCTGAATTGTACAACAAGTGTTGGATGGCTGTACACTTTGCCAGCCTCACTGCAGAGGCCTGACATCACTTCCTCAAAATAAATCATGACATCATCGCTGAGCTGACACAGCCCCTTTCACTCGGCTGGATCTGCACTGTGCAGGCCCCAGCCTTCCATCTGTGCTCCGGGATCCTGTTGATTTGCATACAGAGCGAGGGAAGACCCGCCTCCGTCTCCTGTGCTGTGCAGGAAGACCCTGCATCTCTCCCCTCTCTTCTCTCCCTCTGCTGTGTGGATGCTGATGCTGAAGCACGAATAATCCTCCCGCCCCGACTCCCTTACATCCCTCCCGCCCTCTCCTCCTCACTCACCAGAGACTGTGCACAGTATATAGCCTGCCTGCTGCTACCATGGAAACAGGTGTGGTTGTTTATGACAGCGAGAAGGCAGTATGCAGGGAGATAGATAGAAAGAGATACACACAGAGGCAAGGAATAAGAAATTAAGACCAAGATTTACTGACCAGGTCGATGTACCAGTGATTACATGCGGATGGAATAAAATCGTCCTCCTTTGAAGGTACGGTGTCTTGTATCTATTGCAGCAATGTTAGTTCATTTATGTTTGCCTTGTAACATGGAGAGGTAAGATGCAGCGCCAGGGCGAAGTGCATGTACATGTGCAGTGCTCATGCATTAACTCCTCAGATCCTTTCTTTGTGGATAGTCTATCATTTGTCATTACGATATATTTCCCATGTTTCTCTGCAGCGGGCTGTGACTGACCCTGCTAATGGCCACAAGTTCATAAGTTCAGAGCCACTTGGAGAAAAGAAGGAGACACAAAAGAGAGAAAGGCAGGAAGGAACAAGGTTGTTTGATGCTCTGTTGGAGAGGGAGATGGACCATGGCTAATGTTAAAGACGTTGTATTATTTATTTAAAAAGCTGTGAAGCTTAAGCTGCACTCACAGTCACAGTCCAGAGACTGGATTCTGCATTGATCTGCAAGCAACTACAGCGAACGCTAAGGCTTGTTACTTTTCTTCCTGTCGCTTTGCACATTTCTCTCTGGTTCTAGCTGATCTCTCCATGCTGGATGTGTGCTCAATATTTTCCAATGGTGATTAATCCTCTGAGTGGCTGCAAGGAGCTGGATAGAAAGCTTCTGGTTTCACCGAAAAATACTGCACTTGCTCTTAGCTACATCAAAGAGCTTCTGCCAGTCTCGTTTAGTTTCTCTTTATCTTTTAGTTTTTCTGTCTCATTTGGACTCTCATCTCTGATTCAGGTTTATTTGCAGCATTCAAATTGTGGACATGCCAGTCTGGATTTTGAGGTGTGTCTCCTCTGCCTGTTTGTGTGCAGGACACCAAAATTGCCTCTCTGGAGCGCAACATTCGGGATCTGGAGGATGAGATCCAAATGCTGAAGGCGAACGGCTTACTGAACACAGAGGACAGAGAGGAGGAAATCAAACAGATGGAGGTCTATAAGAACCACTCTAAGTTTATGAAGAACAAGGTAGATACCGTCTGCACCCTGCATGAAAGACAGATCCTGTGAAAAAATGGCTGAAAAAAAACACAATTGAGTTGGATGGAGTACAGATAGACCACTGCAGAGAGGAGAATACTAAATGAAGCCGATGTGTCTCTTAATTTAGCTGCTTTAGCATTTAGTGTCATCAGCAAAGTGTCCTGTTGGCAACTATTGCTGTTTTTTTTTTCAAGAGCTCAGTGTCAAGAATACCAAAAAGGCAAAATCAGCAAACACATGCTGCTAATAAAATAATCAACTTTTCCTTAATTACACACAACAGTTTTGATTTACATTCTGTTCAAAGAGTGAAGTCTACGTCTGCCCAGTTAGAGTAATAGATTCGGTTTCATTAGACCAACATCACCTGCTGTAGTTTTCAGACCAGTCAGTGTTTCTATCAGTCAATGCTCCATGATTTCATCATAACTTGTGTTTTAGTAGTAAGATTTACACTGCCAAGATAGCAGTGGAGCTACCTGAAATCTGTGATCACGTCAAGGTGTACAGCCGCTCTCTGGGGCTTGTATGTCTCTTTGGACTCTGTGTTTACATACCGCTCCTCACTTTAGTCAACAAGGCGTAGACCAGCCACAGTTTTGTTATTCTATTTTTAGACCTGTTTTCATCATTCATGAATAGAGTTGATGTATAATATATGATGAATGCAGGGGAGTTGGTCCAACTTAATTTTTAATGAAAGAATGCATTGATTAAAATAGTGCAAAAGCCATACTGACTGTTTGGTAAAAAGAGGTTTCCCACTCTTTTTTTCTGTCACACACACACACACGCGCGCACACACACACACACACACACAAATGCAAGTGTGCTGTGATGGTAAAACATTACATTTCTCGTGCAAATGGTTGTTTCACATGTCCGTAGATTGACCAGCTGAAGCAGGAGTTGTCAAAGAAGGAGTCAGAGCTTCTGGCTCTGCAGACAAAACTAGAAACCCTCAACAACCAGAACTCAGACTGCAAACAGCATATCGAGGTGCTCAAAGAGTCTCTTACTGCCAAGGAGCAACGTGCTGCCATCCTGCAAACAGAGGTAACACGAAAAAACCTTAACTTGTTTGTACACATACCATGAAAAAGTCTAACAATACACTGTCTCACAAGCCTTTTCATACTCCAAGTCAAACAAATAATAGGCTTGCCTTGAGCCTCAATTACAGTCAAGTCCACATTATGTAAAATTCTTTTATTTAAAGTAGACTCACTACAGTGTGTGTTTTTGTTGTCATGTGTCAGGTGGATGCTCTACGTCTGCGACTGGAGGAGAAAGAATCCTTCCTAAACAAGAAAACCAAGCAGCTGCAGGACTTGACGGAAGAGAAGGGCACTCTCGCAGGAGAAATCAGGGACATGAAGGACATGCTTGAGGTTAAAGAAAGGAAGATCAATGTCCTGCAAAAGAAGGTTAGAATCAGAGTTGAAGAAAGCCTTCCCATGTAGTATGTAGAGAGGGATAAAAGGAGTTTTAAAGTTAAAGGGTGGGAATACAAACAAAGGAAAATGTTAGAAAAAATGTCCAAACCATTCACTCAGCATACTCTGAGTTATTGTTGGAATATTTATCGGTTACACCAAACTATGGTGTAGTTGGAGGTCTACGTTGGTCTACTCCAGATGTAATTTGAAATTTAAAATAAGCAATGGAGCAAGTTGTTTTGTCAGAGTCTTGTGTCCTGGACTAAACCAGTCACTCTGTGAAAATACAAAGCAAGAGTGGTTATTAAGAGTGAGAGAGTGTATTTTGCTCTCAGTACCATGGGGGAAAGTGTCCATAGAAAGACAAGCAAGAAGATATTTCTGCCTCACTGGCTCCAGTGTGTGTGTGTGTCTGTGTGTGCTATAAATACTCACAGAGTGTTACTCCCTTTCTCACACTGACCTTCTTACCCATTCCATTTGCTTTTTTTCTCTCATCTCTTGTTCTACCACACCTCCTATCCCTGATTTTATCTCTTGCTGTTGTCTCTTGGGATTTCTAAATCTTTGTTTTCTCCTGATGTGGTTATTTGGTTTAGTTTCTCTGTTGTGTCAATCATATAATACTGTAAATGAGATAAGTGCACACAGTCACTGTCTTTAAATAGTTGTGTTTTACATTCTCATGTAATGCACAATTCCTGATTTCTCACAGATTTTATATTCCGTTCTACTCTTTATTCTACTTCTTAAACTGTTTTTAGTTTTGAAGTTTTTCTTGAAATGGAAAATGCTTTGTTGTAAAGCCCCAGCACATCTATGAACATGAACATGACGTTGTCTGTAGAGGGTATTAATCCTCAAAGACTTTTGTAATCTTCAAGTCCAGCTATTACACCAACTGATCTGGTACACATACTGCTCTGCTTGTGAGATCATGCTTCTTTGCTTTTTCCTCTCCACTGCCCTGCCTTTGTAAGATTGAGAACCTGCAGGAGCAGCTGCGGGACAAGGACAAGCAACTTGGGAACCTGAAAGACAGGGTTAAGTCTCTGCAGACAGACTCCAGTAACACAGACACTGCCCTGGCCACCCTGGAGGAGGCTCTGTCAGAGAAGGTATGGTAAAGCATCATTGCATTACAATGGATGCAATGAGTTTTCACAGTGGGGATGCGAACAGCCGCTGCCTGACTAAATCATTTTTCCTCTTTGGTAGGTACTTTTAATGAGAGCATACAGTAAGTGTATGTCCCACTCAAGGCTGGCAGTAGCTAGGGGCTAGAGTGGGCTCAGCCCACCCAAATGTGCATCTTGCCCACCCAATCAAATGTTAAGAAAATGTGTCCAGCCAATGGAAAGAAATAGCACAGAAAAATACCAGTACAGTTTCTAGCTTCTGATTGGCCAAAGACTGCCTCCAAAGACGCCCTGTGCCCAGAGCCCGGCCCCTCTTCTTGTGGTGTTTTGGCACAAATACACAGAGCTTTGAATCTTCCAAACAGGACTCTGTGTCTGTCAGATGGTCTGAAGGAGATACCATACAGTGTCAGCAGAGCAATAACATCCTGCACAACAGACTATTAGGGCAGGTGTAATTTTTGATAAGTTATATTTTAAATCTGCAGAAACTTTTGAAAATGAGCAGACATTTTTTTTTACTGAAAAACATGAGCTACTAAATAAAAAATGTATAATGTGTGTGTGTGTGTGTGTGTGTGTGTTAGGAGAGGATAATAGAGCGTTTAAAGGACCAAAGGGAGAGGGAAGACAGAGAACGTCTGGAAGAAGTAGAGTCCTATAAGAAGGATAACAAGGATTTGAAGGAGAAGGTCAACAGCCTGCAGATAGAATTAACAGAGAAAGAGGTCAGTGATTATGCATGGAGCAAAGATATGTTTTTGAAAGCGTGTATAGGGTGGGTCTACAAGGCTGTATATTGTACACATGGTGTGCCTGTATTTCCTCCTTCTTTCAGTAGGCCTTTATATGACATTTAAGCTGTGGCACTATGCCGTAGTAAGACCTCCTGATTTGAACCTGTGCTAACTGTCTGTACTGTCTGTCTACCTGCAGTCCAGTCTCATCGATTTAAAAGAACATGCTTCATCCCTGGCATCCTCTGGCCTCAAGAAGGATTCAAAGCTCAAGTCACTGGAGATCGCCATTGAGCAGAAAAAAGAGGAGTGTAGTAAGTTGGAGACGCAGTTGCAGAAGGTAGGTGTGCGTTTCACAGAGAAGAATTACTTATCAGGAAATTGTGTAGATTTTGAGAAACAGATATTTGCTCATTTTGAACCTAGATCCATATTTAGTATTTAGCTATAAAAATAATTCACATATTACATAGTTCTTATTCAGGGCACACACAAAAAAAATATTAATAAAATATTTAAGAAAAACTTTTCAACTGAAAGCATTAGGAAATTATTATCCTGTTTCAAACATACAAATATATGCTTTATGGTTGTTATGAAATAGGAAAAAGGTCCAGGATAGAAATGGCCTATTTTAGTTGCCCTTACACTTTAATTTGTCATGATAGATGCTTTAATTCAGACTGAACTTTGGAGAGCTTGTCTGCCCGGAGTGAAGACTGTAAAGATGTCCCTCATTGTAATTGCACTGAACAATCGATAAAAACCAAAGCTTGTTTGTCCACTGTGAAGAAAATAATTGGCTCACTGTGTGTCCAGCGCACACTTGGATGGAGACTATCAAGTAGTTATAGACTTCAGAAAGTGTGAACTATTCCTTTTATTCTTAGTGTGAGAAAAAGTTTGGTGTTTTTTCACATATTTTGCAACTCCTGCATTATGTGTTATTTTCATGGAGGACAATTCGGACATGACTAATCTCAAATTACTCAACAGAACACACTTTTTGCCATTATGCATATATATACATATATATACTGTATATAACAAAGTGAAAAACTGTGAAAAACCATTGTTCTTTATTAAGCTAATTCCTTATCTGTAAATATCACTGTAATCCCGACTGAACCCAAAGCGTGAACCTGCCTTATATAAAACACCGTTAATTAGGATAATGGCTACCATCATGCTTTCTCTCCTGTAACGGGCTGCACTGCACTGCTTGTTAGGCTGCTGCAGGGGCGGACAGTCCATTAAATACCCTCCTCCGCCTCCTCCTACTCCATAACCCCCAGACTATCCCTGTGTCTGTTCCTCTACGTTTGTCAGTTATGTGTTGCCCTTAACATGTAACAACATGTGCTGTACTGAGACTATGTTACTGCTCTGTCAAACATGTATTGTAACATGTGATGCTGCTGTTCTCTCCTGTCTACTAAACTAAATCCTAACTCTCCTGCCCCATTCCCTTCCTCAACCCCTTCGTTTGCAATGTAGCAAGCTGAGCAGCTATTCAGTCACATGAACAATCCTGTAAGTCCCTCTCTTGAGCTTTCTGAGGCACATATTGAAAGCATGAGGACCACTGATAACTTATTGAAACATGCTAGATGGTGATTATGCCAGCCCCCAGCACAGGTTCTTATTTCACCCACCTAGCCACCCAGATGCATGTTGATCATTGCACTGTACTAATGTAATGGTTCTTATACTGCACCCTGTGCAATGTACTCATCCTGCCACTGTTTGTGAAACGTGGTGAAAAGTTTATTCTGAACTTTATAATTGTGGCTCTGTAGTTGGTTTGTCTGTAATGACATTAACTACAAAATGTTTTTTCCTTATCCTAACCCTGGCACATTAGAGAAAAAAGGTTCTGCACACATACTTCCAATACAAGAATTTAAAGATGAGGCAAAGTTTTCCATCAATAGACCGTCATTAGATGTGTGATCTCCCAGAGCTAACACCTGTGTTTTGTCATGCAAGTACACATGGGAAATGCAGCTCACAATTTTAGTTCTAGAGGCCCAAATTCATATTGAGCATCAATCATTTCCCAAAGGCTACTCAGATACTGTACAGTATGTAATATAGGATAAAGGTCATGGCCTGGGGTTGACTTCCAGTTTCTCATTTCTTTTTACACCTACATCCCTGGAATGAACTGTGAAGCCAAAACTTTCCCATCTTTTCCTCTAGTTACTGTTACTGTCAAGTCATGATTTAAATATTTTCAAGGGATGCACTTTTATCAATGTTTAAAGCTGATAGCTGAAGCATTTGATATTTTTCTCATTTGTATCACTGATGCTTTTTTGTGGAGCTTAATGAAGTCGCAGGTGCAAAACAAGAAACGCTTTATTTATCCTTAGGTAATTTATTTTCATACTTTTATGAATAAAGACAATATATCAAAGAAACAGTGGATAAATCAATACAGAAAGAAATCAGGAGAACAAAATAATGAAAAAACGAAAGCCATTATGCAGTGGAGTTCCTACAACCAAGCGCATACTTTAGACTCCTTTTGTAGCATAATGCTCACATCAAAATCCACATTTAAACCCACAGGCTGAATGGAGTCAAATGTATCTTTCCAATAACATATTTTTGATGTATAAAATAACTCTTTGTATATTTACAATTTGAATCACTGAGAAAAATCTCCCACAAGTTAGATCCTAACATCTCTCCTCATGCTTAAAATATGAAACTTATTTTAGCTGACAGATTTTCTTGGTCCCTGTTTCTTCTGTTTCTCCATTCTGTTGACTGACAATCACAAAGACTGTGCAGTTTTGTTGGGTTTGCATGACATGGTCGACCTTTGTTGCATGTTGTCACTGTCAGTGTTGCCACGCTTTTCCTTCGTCTCAGTGTGGTGCGGTTAGCTGAGGTAACAGCCGTGGTCTGAGATCTCTGCAGTGTTTTGGTGGATGCTCTCTGGCTCTGTACAACTCTTGCACTTTTGCGACTTGTGTTGACATGTGTGGCTGCATATTGTCTAGAGGGTGATGTGTACCACTGTAATGTACTTCATGGAGAGCTACAAACTGTTGCAACAATGGCGAGATTACTGAGCAGTAAAGCATTGATTAGTTTGTGACAGATAAGCAAAGATGCAGGATCATGAGTTAGCATTTCACTGCCATTGATGTATTGGATTGCTGCACAATCCTACACATACACAGTCCTGTATTCTGCATACTTGCCAAGTGTGCCAAGTGACTGGGAGTCTCAGAGGGCTGTTAAATGGAGCTAAATAATAGCTCTGTTGAAGCTAATGAGCCAGCACCAGTAATGATGCCCTTGGCTTGTCCACAACATTTTACTCTGCTTTATTTATTCAGAAAGAGAGCGAGAGAGCAAGGGGAGTGGTTAATATAAGACATTGATGGATTGCAATGTACTGTATGTATCTCTCTTCCATGGGCAGTAAAACACTCTGTGCTGTAGTGCATGGTTGTGTTGATATTATAATGTTAATGGAGTGTATCTTTGGGTGTGTGCATGTCTGTTTGTTTGTGTCTTTCCGTGGCACGTGGATTCAGAAAGCCCATGAGGTGGAGCTGCAGTCCGGCCCCAGAGGGAACCCGGAGTACGTGGACCGAGTGAAGCTGCTGGAGAAGGAGGTGACCTACTACAAGGACGAGGCCAACAAGGCTCAGACGGAGGTGGAGAGACTCCTGGACATTCTGCGAGAGGTGGAGACTGAAAAGAATGACAAGGACAAGAAGATCGCTGAGTTGGAAAGGTAATTGAATCTGATTGTCACAACAAGTTAGTTCAAGTATTCAAAGACATATTAACCTTTGGTTTACACTGGTGTGAGTACTCCCTTTCATCATAAAGTATATATTGTCTAGTACTATTGTTACATATACTAAATAATGAGTGCATGTGTTGTGTTTGGAACACACTTTGGAAGAATTGTTGCTTTACTACATTACATTAGTTTTGGCAGACACTTTTGCCCAAAGCTACTCACAGAAAGTTCATTCAAACTTGATAGGAAGACAAACTATGAGTAAAAAAAAATTGTCAGCTCTGGACCAAGAGATACATATAAACATACAACATAGAACATAACAAGATACAGCAAAGAGAGAAACCCACACATGAGAAGAAAAAACATAAAGATTCTTTTTTCTATCGTCATATATCCAGATAGATGTTGTAACCAGATACAGTAGATGTCGTAAATGGGATGAACTGGTTTATCAATGTAAACTCTTTCACTTACTCCTTACTCTGTAAAAGTTGTGAGCTTATGTTAGATGTGATATAAAAACACAAGTACCACTCAGTCTCCCCCTAGATGTAGGCGGTCAAACTGATTTTAGTTAACAGACCACATAAATAAAGCTGGTGGCCTCATCAGCTCTTGGCTCACCTCTTAGTGCAGTTTGTGGCTCAGAGTCTCTACATTGGAAGCAGCTTTTGGCTTGGTATGATAATGGAGGAGACCATCGTCATTCAACTGGAATGAATTTAAACTGATGAGACAAAGACTGTGTGGACTGAGTCAGAAAGACACATGAGCCCTGTCTGCCAATAACAGCCCCTTGTCCTTGCCCTGCAATTTAAAGAGTCCCAGACCCACCACTTAAAACAAGGTCTGTTGTTCCTTTCCAGCTAATTATTAAGGGGCCTTTTCGTTTCTGTGTCATTCTTATTTGTTAGTGGTGTTTGAGTAATTAAGTGTTCTTGTCCTTTTTTGCCATCTATACCCTCTTTTTTCTGTCCCTTTCCTCTTTCTATCTTCTGTTTCATGCCCACCTGTTCCTTCACCCTTTGCCATTGATCATTTTCAACTTTGGTCTCAAATCTCATTTTTTCTTCCCTTTCTCCAATCCGATTCGGTTTTTAAAATCTCTTCTCCATCTCCCATGCAACTTCTTTCCTGTTGTGCTGATACCAGCCCCCCTCAATCTGCCCCTCGCCCCACCCCTCGTCCCGGTGGCAGAGCCCCCCCTGACCCACTCCCTTCTGTTTCCACTGCCCCCCAACAGATAGGGGGCATGGTGTGGGATTTCCTGGGAAAGTGAGTGCTCTGCCCTGGCACTTCAGCTCGGATGTGTGGTTAAAGTCTCCAAATGCAACTGCTGCAACTGCATCTGGTTTCACCTGTGTGCCTGGGTCTGCCTGCTGTCTGAAGGATCCACGTATCTTTGTATCAGAGGGGCAGGCTCTGTATTTAGGCTGGGATGTTATTGCTGCACTCATAGACATGATACAAAGATCCCTGGATGGATTCCTGGTTTGCTTTTATTTGTGCTGCATGTGTTTGCTCGGCCAGCTCAGGAGTAAAAAACTTCAGGTCATAACTTTTGCAATATTTGTACAGATGCTTATATATTATGTGGTGTTCCTTTGATTTAGAGTAGACGTAACTTCATGTTGGGGTTCCTGTTGTGTTTGTGTAGTGATGCATGGTAAAGTCACACAATTAAACCAATCGCGCCAAGGATGTCGCAAACTAGCAACCACATTTTATTTACACTGTAAAAGAGCCCCAAAATTTGTACTTGTATACTACAAACAAATATTGTAAATACTACACAATATACTGCATTAGAAGCAGTTTTCTTGGCGTGATTTTCCCAATTGCTCATGCTTTTTTCATCAATTTTAGTTGACTGTATTGTACTTTTTGTCGCTCAGTGTCCAAGTGTTGAAATATCTTAGAGCACATATGCACAATAACGCACTTACAGACAGACATACATGTTTGTGTGTATTTTTGTGGTGTTGGCTGTTTTTTTGAAACTTATTTAGTTTCTGTTCTTAAAGCTGTGGCTTCCTCCTGCCATGAGCATGCTTCCCCTGCTCATTCAATCCACCCATCTGCCCACCTCACCCCAAACCACCCTCATCCTCTGTAACTTTCACCTTCTAATCACACTCACCAGTAACATCACCTGACAGCCCGTCTCTCTTCTAGTGTTCTTTTCCTGGTGCCCACCTTCCTGCCCCACCACGCCCTGCTTAGCTTGCTCTACCAGATACTAAAGGGAAATGATCAACCTAGTGGCCTGCATGAATAGGGCTGCTGTGCTCCAGGTCTACACGCTCTCTGTGAGTGAGATGCTGTAGTAGGTAGGGTCAGTACTGAACCCTCCATCTGGAAGTGTGTAAGTTCAGTTGGGTCTCTTCTGTTTGAAAAACCCTGCATCCATAACTAATTCTCTCACTAGCTCACTCTTTTTCCCGGTCAAACCCCTTTTGGCTATCCTCTCCTTTTGCTCGGCACTCAGACCTGTCCTTCTCCTTTTTTCCCTGCTGACTTTTGCCTGTCTGACTGCATGTCTGCCATTCCCAGGCTTGCCAGCAGATGCACATGGTTCCTTGTTTTCAGAGAAGGTGCATCCTGCATTAGCTGTGTCAGGCTGCAGAGCAGCGGCTGTCACAGGCGCCTCTGTTATCTCCCATGTTGTTTGTCGATGAACACACTGTGATCTCCTCTGGGTCGTCTGTATTGTTTTTGTGGTTGCTTCTTTATTTGGTTCTAATGTCTCTTTTTTGTTTTACTTTTTCCTTTGTGTGCTCTTGTCTGCTGCTTCCAATGTCTCCTTCACTTGTCCTGTCATCCCCTTCTCTTCTATCTCTTCCTCTCCCCATCTGCAGTTTAGCTCCCAGGTAAGTTATGCCCCTCTCCCCCAGTGCGCACCCATCTCTACCTTTATCCATCCTAACTCTGGTGCTTGAATCTGTGAGTCATTTCAGCAATGTCATGTTACATAACATGAAGCTATCAATTCATCTGTGATACTCATGTATTTTTGCTGTCCTGGTAATCTGATTGGTAACATTTTGAAATTAGACATGATTGTCCATTACACTACACTTGTTCTCCTTGTTTGTGTTTCATGTTTTTGTTGTGATATATGGGAATGTATTGTACCATGCTCACACATCTAATTACTTCCTAACATTATTGCCCCAAAAGATAAATGGTACAGCAACTACAGAATGGAATTCAGCATGGATTATTTGCATGGAAATGCTCTTAAATTGGTGTGTTTTTTACAGACAAGGAGGCAAAGACCTGACTAAGAAGGGTCCAAATATCAAACTGGGACCACAAGGGGACAAGAAAGGCTTAGGACAAGACCCTCGTAAGGACAGCTCCATGGACAGTGGCCACCATGTAAAGGTGCGAATTTACTCTTGAGAAATACACTTAGTCGCCGGTTTATTTTAACCTTCATTAAGATTTGGATTTATTGTAGGACTTTTGTGTTGGACTGCATTAGTTTTAGCTGAGAATATTTATTAATGTCTACATGTCTATATCTGTGTGTCTTATTTATACATTTGGTGTGTGGACACATACAATGCAGTTGGAAGAGCTGATGAACACGCTGGAAAGGACAAGGCAGGAGCTGGATTCAACCAAGCAGCGTCTCTCCTCAACACAGCAGTCGCTGCAGGAGAGGGACGGCCACCTCACCAACATGAGACAGGAGCGCAGGAAACAGCTGGAGGAGATACTGGAGATGAAGTTAGTGCCATCCTGACAATTGATATCAGCCTCACTAACTTTTAATTATCTTGGTGTGTTGCTAACTAAAGCATGGATTAATTTTGTTGTAATTTTGGTCACAAGAGTTTTATTTGCACTTAAACAGCATTTGACATTGATTTAGTTAAAGTTACTATGTTTAACTTTTCAATGTTTCTGAAACTGCGTAATTTTTCATCGGATGATCATAAATGATCTGTAACATCAAGTACACTGAGGGTAAAGAGTAAAAAGAGTAGAGTAAAAAGAATGCTATTTTAAATAGTTTTTATTAGTGCCTCTGCCAGGGTCCAATTTTCTACGCAAAGTCACATAAAGATTCACGGCAGGCAAACCAGCTCTAAGTCACACATTCTGATGGGTCACAGATTTCGGCGTAACACCAAAAAAGCCTGTGTAATCCAGCCAGGTAAAGGGTAGCAGGAGATATCTTTATGTTGGCCTAATTGTTTTTTTGTTTTATTTTAGAAGTTATGTGTTGTAGTTATGGCGAATACTGGGGCAAGGCCATGACTGAAAAAAAGGAAAGGTTTAATTTCTTTTCAGTCCATGTTTGTGTTGGCCTTTTTATTGTCCCACTGTACTTGTGTGACGCGTCCTTGGGTTTCATGAAAATGCGCTATATGAAGTTATTATTACGTTGGTTGCTACAACAATCTCTTAATGCTTCGGCTCCTGGCACAGTGACAGTGATCCCCGCTTAGCTCATGATCCATTCAAAGTAGACTAAGTTACCGTTACACTTTTAATACAACAGTGCATCTAAAACGTATTCTCTTATTGTAAACAAATGATTTGCTGTCTAAACAAAAGACTCATTGCAAAAACCTGACCTCCCTGTACCGCTGACTCAGTAATTTACAGTGAGTAATACAGCAATGTAAGAAAAGATCTTTACGACAGAAAGTATGGGAAAAACACTACCTCTTAAATTGCTCATCTTATGCTTTAAGGCTTTTTCCCTTTAGTTTGTGTTATATATCTTTTTTGCATGTTACAGTTTTACAAAGTGAAAAGCCCAAAGTCCACCCCAAAGGCATTTACCATCTCCTACTGAAAACTGAAAACAGCTCTATAGTAGTCCAGCCTTTACTTCTGTGACGAACGTGAATCAGTTTGTAACACACGTAATAATGCTCGCCTAGCTGCTAGCATGGCATGCCCTCATGCTCTGGTTCTGTCTGGGTAGCAGTCCTTATTTAGGTACTGTGCATGTGCATGTGCGACAACAAAAGTGTGATGTCTCACTCTGGAGCTCAAACAGAGCGCTCAACACAGGGTGAAAAGAGGAGAAACAAAGTAATATGGTATTTTTTTAAATTAAACAATGTAAACCTTTTCTGAACCTCTAAATACAATTATGAACCTGAAAATCTGCATAATATGAGCACTTTAAATTGAAGTGTTTTAGTAATGGGATGGCTTAACTACATACCATTTCTTTAATGTTGTTCCTATTTTATAGAATATAAATGCTGATGCCATAAGGTTTTTTTTCCTCAGGCAACAAGCTCTGCTGGCAGCCATCAGTGAGAAAGATGCTAATATTGCACTGCTGGAACTCTCGGCCTCCAATAAAAAGAAGACCCAGGAGGAGGTGCTGGCCCTCAAAAGGGAGCGGGACAAACTGATGCACCAGCTCAAACAACATGTTAGTACTGCGGCTCTTTGTCAAGGAAAATTCTGTCGGCACTGTAGCTGATTGCCAAGACAACATTGATCAAAAAGAAAAATGTAGCTGCAGTTAGCCCTTTTTTCCTTTTCATCACACATGGCCACTGATCATTTTTGCTAGTTCAGTTTTTCCCCAAATGTGTCTCTTTCTGCTGTTTGAGTCAGAGCTGCTTCTATGGGCAAGTCAAGTCTAACTCATTCCACACAGGTCCATGTCAAGTTACACTGTCTCATTTGCAAATTGCCAAGTATCTCTTTTCTTGCCATTAACATGACACCTATTATGAGCTTTAATAGTTTCCTATCAAGGCAGTGTTCATGTGCATAACTGAGGTCAAATCCATTCAGTGCAGAGGCCTAAAAATTGAATATTCAAGGTGTGTGTACCAAGTCCAAATTTGAGTCTTGAGTGTTTTTGCTTTCAAGTCGTGTCAGGTCTTCAAGGAAGTGTCAAGTCTTAAATAACTTTAAAAAGAAGATACTGAGGTATCTTGTCTGATTCACTATGGAAGATTGTTCTACTACACTGTGAGTTTATCGGCTGCTGGCTGTAACTTCGTATTTAGTGTACAGATGTAAGAGTATCTATCAATAGTGAATGAGCTTATATTCCAAAGTGTTGAACTTTTCCTTTAATTGTGTATTTTCTAAACAAAATCACAATGACCTTCAAAGTGACTACAAAGATGAACTCACAGATGAAGTCTGAGAAAAAAAGAAAAGTATAAAACCTTAGTTCTGGTTTCATGACTATTGCACTGGATTCTATCACGTTGTTAGGTGTTACTGTTCAACGTCAACCAACATGTACTGAAAATATTTGCTTTATCCCATCATAAATGTTCCCATCCCATCTTTTGATGTTCTTTTTAACAGCTGCAGATCATCATGCACTAACCAGTTTCCTCTTTCTAAAGACACAAAGCAGAATGAAGCTGATAGCCGACAACTATGAAGATGAGCAATATCATCCACACGGTCCTCACCACCCCCAGCCTCAGCCTCCACATGCTCAGCCTCAACCTCAGCCCCAGCCTCAGCCTCAGGCCCAGCCCCAGCCGCAGTACCCCCACGCTCCCCA
>NC_048410.1:14941260-14971737 GCF_013103735.1 Etheostoma cragini | reverse complement strand
GACCCCACCCCCAACATCCACATCCCCAGCACCCCCAACACCCTCAACACCCTCAACACCCTCAACACCCTCAGCATCCTCAACACCCTCAACACCCTCAGCACCCGCACCATGGCCAGCATCCACGCCACCCGTCTCCCCATCATCGTGGCGGGCCGGCCCGAGGACCCCCACATGCTGGTCACCGCCCTGCACAGGACCAGGTTAGATGTAAAAAAATTTAAATCCCAACAATTCACCGATAAAAGTATAACCTTGGAAAATCACTGACAATACACAACTGCAACTACTTTACTACATTGATAAATTATCTGATGCTTTCTTTTACGTGTAAACGTTTTAAACGCTTTTTTTTCTATCGCAATGCCTGCTGTTCCAGTGATGTCTTTTGATCAGCAGTTCCTCCAGTTTCTGTCTGCTTTCTTTCCTCCATGCATGTTGCTGCTGGTGGCCTGTAACACTGCCTTTAACAGGATGACGACGAGGGCATTTGGGCATGATATTTGCTGCAACAACCAAAGCTCTTATATTGTTTTGAGGGGTGAGCTATGTTTAAAACTTTTCCACTTCATGATTCTCTCTGCCTACCGTGTCTGCTATATTTCATAACACTAGAAACAGCTGTGTGACATCTGGATTTGGGGATTTTGTTATCTCTCACATTCAGAAGATTCAGTCACTACAGGAGGAGCACAGCCATGCCATAATGTTGAAACACTACAGTACCCGGACAAACATGTATTACCTCCACTCAATCAACACTCAGCAATGGGACCTTTTGTTTATTTTCCGGGGGAAGGGAGGAGGCACTCAGGTGTCCAGGCCATGCGGGGAGACTGACAGCTGAGCAGGTGATTTCAAACATTTCATATTATTATGTATAATAAAATAATGTATATTTAAAACAAATTTCCATATGGCAATGATGTTCTTCTTCATTTTCTGGGCCATCTACTTCCTCCGACAGGATCACAGATAGAGGACTGAATTGGAAGGAATGGGACAGATGTTGATGCCGATGGGGAGACATGTATCAAATTCTTGCTTGGACAGGGCATGCGATCAACAAGGCAGCCCTGCATCAGAGCTCTCACACAGGTCACTTCACCTGTCTGTCACCAGCTCAACACTGAACCTCTTCAAGCCAACAATGCCCTCATGATCCTCCAAGCAGTGATCTCCCTTCAGTCTGCCAGCCCAGTATTTGTTCCTCATCCTTCTTCCTGTAATTGATTCAAGATCATGGTTGTCTTGCTGAATGTCTCACCTGCCTGACTGACTCCTCTGGCTGTGGTTCCCCCCCCCCCCCCCCCCCATCTGACCCCTCTACCTGGCTATAATGACCCTCATGACTCATTGTCCTTCTGTAGTCATAATCTTAATCATCTGATCATTTTGATGAGGTATTTTATCCTTTGTGGCACACATGGACCTCTTTTTTACCTTTATACATGCCCCCAAACAACATCTATTTCTAAAGAGGCTTATGCTCTGCATTTCTAAAAGTGATGTAGTGTCCCTTCACTTGCTTTTTCCACACACCAGATTTGAGTATTTTTTTTTTGTAATTTCTTATTGGTAAAAGGAAGAGTTTAGAGCTGACTGATAGTACGCCTTTAGCTCTGCCTGCAGGATCAGGGGTTTCCTTGGCTGCACGAGCAGGGCCATCCAGTTCTTGCGCTTGTTTTAGCCTCAAGGCTGTGGGTGCCATCCATGTTTCTCTTCATGTTACCTCATTTTAATCAGAAGTAGTCAAAAAAAAAAAACAATCTATGCAGATGTCAATTCAGAGTGAATGCATTTTTATTTACCCATCCTCACTCAGATTTATCAGTCAAAGTGTAATTAACCATCCAATCAGGGTGGCCAAGAGAGTGGTCAGAAACAATTAATCAGTCAGATTATTTTGAGTTTCTGAGACTATGCACCTCCTCCATGTTGCAGGATTTTTTACTAATGGTGCTTCTGCTGGTGCTCAAACTAAATGGTGTCAGAAGACCTGTTCAAGAGCATCTTTTAGTCCTTTTACAGTCAAGGAGCTTGATCCCACAATGGGCTTCACAAACCATCTCGTAAAGACTGCTTTGTACATACAATTTGACCTTGGGGTGCTTTGTGATCAACAATCACTTCAACACCCACGCAGAGGTGATCTCCCTCTAGGAATACTGCTACTATAAATACATTATAGACTATGAAGTGGAGGATGTTCAATAGATATTTTCCTGCTGGTCTATTTGTACCAGACACCCCAGTCTCTGACCTACAGTATGCTCCTGCTCCCCTCTCCCTTGTAATTCTCCTCTTCCAGCAGTAGTCTGTGTGACCTCCTCAATCATAGTGACTTGTTTTCTCCTTCTCAACAAGGTGGCTTGTGCCTCGTAAAAACTGTACACATATATTATAGATATACATATATTATACATATAGAGAGAAATCTATAGTGTGTCTATATGTGGTCAGAAAATCGTTTCAAACTGACAAGATAATATATGATTTTTTTTCTTCATGGTTATTTTTCTAACTGGCTGGACGTCAGAGATATGTCTTATTTAGAGTGTTGAGTGGTGTTATTTTCCTCTGATTTGTACATTGTGAGAAAACCCCTCAGCAGAAAGTAACATTCCCTGTCTGAAAACACAGGACAGCCCAAAAAGAAAGAAAATATATATATATATAAGAGCTTTAGAGCAGTTTATGGGAAATAGAGAAGAATATCCAAATCTATCTAGAAGTCTAGAAAAGAAGACATTATTACATTCCTTTCTTCAATGTGAAAACCTTTAGTTGAACACCACTTGGCTTGTGGTAACAACTTTGAACAAAAAAGACTGAACTTTGCAGCTCACATAAGTAGCAGTGAGATTATGTCTGCTGCACTCAGCAGTCAGAAACTTGCACTTGTGAGTGAGGACTATCACGTTTAACATCCAAGTGGAGGTTTAAGTGACTCTGTCAGGATGCATTTCTTTCGCGTGTTTGTCGTCGTTGTCGTTTGTAAACAGATGTGGTAACATATGTGACCGTGACGGCTGATTAAGTAGAAAAACCAACACACATTGGTGCAGTATAGTGGAAAATTAAATTAGACTGTTACAATCCCCTACTTCCTCTCCCTCCCCTCATGGTGCTTGTGTGTCTTCCTTATATGGCCAATTGTTGATCGTTGTATATAAATGTCTTTCCATCTACCCATCGATCCACAAACAGAGGTGATCCATGCATAGCCTTTTATGTGTCCGCTTCACATATGAACCTCTACAGTTCCTGTAACTGACCAAGAATTAAGTGATTGTGTGAAGCTTTTGTGTTAGTGTTTACAAATGTTACGAGAAAGGTCCTGATTTAGATTTTAGGGGAAAAAAGGGAAGACAATGCAAACAGACAGAGGAGCAAAAATCCTCTCACTTCACCATCAGGGGGGCGGAGTATGAATCCTCCATTTTCAGGTCCTTATCTACTGAATACTTGAAGTAGGGGGTTCTCCTACCATGGAATACCATATACGAATTACATGGTAGAAAACACAAACCATTTCAATTGTGCCCATGCATGCTGATTTTTACATAATGTGCCAACTGGAAGCGATGATATAAGGATAATCTCCTGTTCTCTATGCAGAGTGATTGCTTAACTGTTGTGTCAGAAAATAAGGTTTAGAAGACACAAAGGTTTAGAAGCTGGGGCTGGTTTCCTGGGCTTAGACGAAAGACAAATCCTGGTTGTGAATGACTGACTTCACATTCAGTGTGAGGTGGAGTCAAGAAGTCAAGTCTGCATCTGTACCTAGAAGCAGCCGTTTAGAGAGACTTGAATTGAAAGGCCTATAGGTCCACAAATAATTCTCAAAGGCCTTCATGAAAAAGGTCTGAAAAGCCTAACATACATTTTCACTTTATTCTTGTATACGGGTTGTTTTTCTTTTGCTGTATGTTGCTGAAAACTTTGGATTAAACAAATCACTGTGACCAATGCCAGAAACATTTTTGTTTTGACAGAACAAATATTGTTTACTTTTTTTATTCTTCATTTTTGTATTTAAGTTAGCTTTATTTTTTCTATTGTTTCATCTTATGGAATATGCCAGTTTGAGACTGTACTATTTGTATAAGTAAATGTTTTGAACTGTACAGTAAAGACCTAGGAACAAGTTCAATGTGAGTGTCCAGCATGCTGAATGATTACTTGTGTGAACGTGAGCTTATCTTCCATGAAGCATCATTCCTCTTCATTACTTCCATCTGCATCGTGCATTGTGACGGTGTGATGTTGTGTTTGAGAGTGATGTGCGTCTCACTTACTGTGTCCCCCCTAGTAGACAGCCTGTGCAGTTTTGTGAGAGTGCAGCATGTTTTCGGGGTTGCTTGTGTAAATTTATTCAGAAGAGAGAGAGAGAGAGAGAGAGAGAGAGAGTGTGTGTGTGTGTGTTTTTGTGTGTGTGTGTGTGTGTGTGTGTGTGTGTGTTTGTGTGTGTGTGTGTGTAGCTGCTTTAGCTGCTTTAATGGGGTTGCTTATGTGTGGATGTGTGTGAATGCAAATGAGAAATATCTATTTAAAAGAACTTTATCAAAGGAAGTCCCTAGATGAAAAAAAGCGAGATTGCCTCAGTTGAAGTATTGAATGAAGCATGGATACTCTGTGATGTTTTTTGTTTTTTAAACATAGGAGGCTGTCCTCAGTGCCCCGGTTTGCTATTGTATGTGCTGTATCAGAATATTACTATTGAGTGTTGGCCAGCTTGTTTATATCCATCAAATAAAGGTGACTTTCTTTCTGTCTCTGTTTGCAAATTTCTACTCAAAGTTAAAATCAGTTAAATCGTATCAGTTAATCGTTTTCTAGTACAAATACAAGTATGCGACTTGAGTGCATGGTATGAATCGTGTATGTTGTAACCAAGCACACTAGTAAGTAGAATTGTGCACTAATTTCATATCAGTTTAAATTTTAATACAACTTATTAGAATAATCTAGTCCTGTAATCATTACTGCAAAAACCAAACGATTGGAATACTGTAATACTATGTGGGTAGAATAGCAAAGTTCAGTAAACTTACTATTTCTATCTCCATCATTCCAATATCAAGTCCTAGGTTTTAATATTCAATAATTATACATTACTCAACAGATGGAAACATCAACAGTGTCCTGGAAAATGATAAAAAAAGAGGAATCCTGGACACACAGTATGTTGACACAGTACTTTTATTTCAGTGTTTTATATTCTTAAAACAAAATGTGCACTGTTATCCCAAAGTAGTTGACTTAACTAGAAATGTAAACCTTACCTTACCCTTTACCTTAAACTGTCTAAGTTTTTACACCAGGTGAAACTTAAGGGGTTACGTTATATTAACATAAAGCAGTAAGTTGATGTACAAATCAAGTTTATATTAGTAGTCATTACAAAAAAAAACATTTGTAAACAAAAAAGATTTCTTGTTGTCTAAAATAAGCCACTTACCAATACTAGATACATACTTTGTTAAATATGTTTTTTTTCCTTTGTGATGTACTCAATGCATTCCTTCTAAAGAAACAGTAAAAAACTCAATTATCCTAAAAAACAATGAAACTTTCCAATCTCCTGTGCTGTGTAGAGCAATTCACTCTAGAGACAGAAATTATTTATTTCCAATCTGTGTTCACTCCATCAGTCCCTACCCAGGTCTCTGTCATGAACAACTATAAATGTAGATAAACATGAATCCTAAATCAACAATACAAAACTAAAACCCAGATATAAACATATATGCACACCCAACCAACATTAACAGAACAATGTAAAAAAAAACACACACACTTTTACTAGGGCAATGACTGTTCAGAACATGTTTTTCCCATGAGCATTTGCATCGCTTTAGCGTAGAACAGTTCTAATGATCCCGCCCCTCCCATACAGAAGCTTAAGATTAGTTATCTCTGCTTGATAAGATCTGTGCACCACATACTGAAGCTGATCATTACAGGCAACTAACGATTTAGTAATAATTTTGTTTTTTAACAAATGACAGAATAAGTAGGGACTACTAGAGAAATATTACTATGTAGTATAAATGTGCACGTTACAAATGCAGTGCCATCGTTACTAAATGAGAAGCAAATCTATTACAGTACATGGTTTCTGCAAACATATTCAAACAAGATGTAAATTCTTCTTAATTCAAGCTACAATTGGTACCATTGTTTGTTGATGGCTCCAAATGCCAAAACAAAGTAGCTGCTTAAAAACAATAAAAAGCACTTTCAAGCTCATTACAAAAAAGTGATACAGCTGGACAGTTGTTTAAAGTGTGACATTTTATAGTAGCAGGGATTATCTTAGGCCTTGCTGGGCAGTGTCACATTAAATGCTAAAGTCGTTTTGAGCTTTAACGTCCCTTTAGGAAGCTGTCTAACAAACGGTCTCCCCTGTCAGAAAGCCAGTACCCTGCCATGGCTGCCACTGCTCCCATGAATACAGATGTGTAAACCAAATCCCCCTTAGCAGCCAGCGTGGCCAGAGCACAAAGCACCACCCCAAAGATCATCTGCTCCAGCACCTCCACCTCGTCATCCTGAATATCCTCAAACAGACCTTTTCCCTGAACACCTGCAAAGGGAGTTAAACATGTGAGAGGTTGCAGTTTGTTGCAATATTCACATGATTGTGTGTATGATGAGACTCACCAGGCTGCTGCTTCTTCACACAGACGCCGTCCCTATGGATGAATCCTGCAGCACAGTCACAGCGGAAGGAGCCTTCTGTGTTGGTACAAATCTCATCCAGACCATGACAGGTAAGTACCCTGTCACTACATTCGTCTATATCTACAAAAACAAAGATATCATCTCATCAGAGACTTGTATATCCCCAGGAGCACATAAGGAATGCATGCTGATGAAAAAATACTTTAAACATATTCTCTTTTTAAGCAATTACCCAAACACTTGGACCCTGTCAGTGTGTACCCAGAGGCACATTTCCTGCAGCGTGCTGGTCCGCTACCCATACAGCCCACACAGGCCGGGTCACAGCCTGAGGAAAGAGTGACCATTTCATTTCTTTATTTACAAAACAATGTATATGAGTGAAATGTGCATTAGCGTAATTTAATATTTAGGCTCTCCGGGGAAGCCATTAATATGGAACAAGCATACAACTGTAGCTACGTGTGTTATGCGTGACACTTTGTAGATGTGCGTGATCTAATGCCTCCTGTTACAAGAGTTCATGCAGTGTTGCTTGAGCTGTATACAACACAGTATATGGATGGCGTTTTTAGTTTACAATACATTATTATTATTTATTTTGTCTGATAACTTTTTACCACTTTTTTTGTGGTTTGGGGGCTCAGTTTGCCTGGATTAGTCAGTGACAAGTTCAACTGAAAGGGAAAGACAACTTTTTTTTTTAACTGATTAATGAATTGTTCAAGCCATTTTTCAGTCAAATATGTCAATCTTTCACTGGTTCCAGCTGCCCAATGGTTAGGATTTTTCTGCATCTTTCTCTTTTATTTCACTTTAAATTAAATATCTTTATAAATTTGACTGCTGGTTGAGCAAAACAACTTGAGGACACATCTGACAATTTAATTTAATTTCTACTCCTTTAGAAAAGCCTTCATGTTGTGTTTTAACTCCAATTCTAAATAACTGACCTCTGCACTCAAAGGAGCCATCTGTATTGAAGCAGTAGCTGTTTGTGGGACAGATACCCAGCTCCGTGCCACACTCATCAACGTCTAAAACAGATCAAAACAGAAAAACATTTAGAACAGTAGTGTGCACGATTTATGCCATACACATATGTGATAATAGCTTTTGTATACAGTACCTACACAGGTGTTATTATGGAGTGTCCATCCTGCTTTACATTCCTCACACTGGTCACTTTCTGGGCCTGAACACTTGCTGCAGGTATCTGGACAGCTGTGCACCTGAACAGCCAACAGACAACAAAGCCAGGCAGCCTGCAGCGGGTTCCTGTGAAGCATCCTTACTCCCACTTGTCCCATCAGGTCCACAAGATACATTTGTTTCTCTCCTAAGTATCACACTCAGGTTGTTAAATGATTCTTGCAAGTTAAGAACAAATGGCTGACAGAATAAAGTAGGCTATATGTGACTCTACCTGAAAAAAAGAAAAGAAGCTCCACCAGGTATAAAACAGACTTTAGGAGTCTGTTTGTGGCACTAAGGGTGGAAAGTAACTATGTACATTTTACCCAATTACTTTACTTTTGTATTTTAATTGTACTATATGCAACTTTATACTTCTACTTCACTACATGCAAGAGACATTACATTGTACTTTTTACTTCACTACAGTAATCTGACAGCAAATATTTATTACTACTTACTGCCATACTTCTGTACCTTTACAAATAGCGCACCAATCATTTAAGTGGACCTGAATACAAACTCTAGTCAAAAGTTAAGGGTTTTACTGTACCTCCTTTAACTGCGTCGTGTTTGAACTCTGTCCTCCTAAGTATAGTTTAAATGCTGAGAACACAGCCGACACGCGCTTTTCCCACTTCAACACTCCTTTGTATTTGATTGAAGAAATCAAACCACACATCTTGAGCGGGCGGACCATTCACCACCCTCAAAGCACCGCCCCGCCGGGATGTAATGAAAATTATTAACAAGCACTTCTGTGTGTCCTGAAAATGACACCAGATTGCACCAATAAAAGCCCCCGCCCTTCATTCAGAGATGGCCAATCACCATCCGGAATCGGCCATGCACTAAAACAAGCACATTTATTTATAGACAAGTGTTGACAGACTTATAGTACATCGATATAATTAGTCTGTAAGAGTTTAGGTCAAAGGATTTTTTCTTCCTCAACAAATTTGATGAGAAGACAACAACAAAAAATTATTTAATTCTTTAAAAAGTAGTCTGTGTAGCCAAAGCCTTGTATACCGTATTCCTCTGCGTCATAGACCATTGTTATGGTCCGAAAAACACTAAAAACACTTTTAACATTGGTGCACTTTGTGACATTTCCCTTCAACAATGAACAGTTGAGTCAGTCCCACAAACTCCTCCTGCTGCCCAGCTGTTTGCTAACACATCAAATCTGCAGCTGAAAATAGTCCCAAACAAATGACTCTGATTTAAGTAACGTTAAAACTAAAACTTGCAGTGTACAGCCGTTTGTTAAGAAATTACTTAACATCTTAAGGAAAAATAAACCGGTTTGAGTTCTGGTAATTCCAGACAGAGAAGTGTAGTTGATAAAAGTAATGAGGGATGGATGTGTTGGTCATGTCATGGCATTTTTTTTAACATGACAACAATATATATCATTGCCAGTCAGCCTTTAGTGACCTCTATTTATCTTATCCACAATTTAGATGAACATTCATTCATATATACGCACAGATAATATGCAACAATAATTTATGGGAACTTTAGAGGCGTTGTCCCCAAGTTTCTCTCAACGGCAACATATTTACACTGTGATGCCATCTGCTTGTCTTTTCCCTCTTTGGTCTTTGCACTCCATTTCCAACTTGTCCATGTCCTCCTACCTGACCCCCTCCCTGTAAGTTCAGACAACAGAGCCTGAATCTGAGAGGGAAGCTGGAACAGGGGCAGCCCCTGAAGAAGCTCCGGTAGTCTTTTGTCAATGCTTGGATGGGAGTCAAATTCCACCAGAAGAAAACGTTCTCCAGCTATGCCCAGCTGCTTTGCCGCTTGAATGAGGAACAGGGAGGCCGTGAACACATCAGAGTAAGGGGAACATATCTGAGGGAGACCGTTGTCTCCCTTCATCTTGCTAACCGCTTCATTCCCATGGGTCCATTCCTCTGCTCTCTCCAAGGCTTTTGGGGTCAAGACAAGCACAATTCGGCCACCCAGGCTTTTCATCTCCAACAACTGGGAGTGCAGCCATGGCAGAGGCCCCATAGTGCACTGCTCCTTCCTGCTCCACTGATCCACAGACACCCTGAAGCCCTGGTTAAAGAGCTGGGAGCCAAGCCGACACACTGACTCTGAAACACCATCATCCACATCCGGGGGGCTCAGCAACACCACCATATGACCGTTTCTGCCAACTTCAGAGAGTAAAAACATGGGGCAGGGAGGGGGGGGGGCAATGTCAGAGAGTTCTCCAATCATGACTTATTGATCCTTTTTTATAACAATTAGTAGTATTAAAAGAAAATACTCACTCTTTACAAATCCGCCATGATGCCAGCTCCATGCCCATTCTATAAAATTAAAAAATTAAAAGTAAACATACAACAGGGCTAAGCAGAAATACACTACAGGGATATGTATCATGTCAGTGCACAAATAAATGATTCTTTGAACTTTAAATGTGGGTAAAATGAACGCATACTGCACACTTTATGAACAATCCCCAGATATAGTGAACAACATTTGGTCTGTGTGGCAAATGAAATGACCATTTCTGGTAAGTGCTTGAGGAAATACAGTTAACGTTGGACAGCGCATTTTATCATGGGTTGGTTACAAATTCAGGACCAGAGAAATTAAACACTGCTTTGTCTTCTTTGTGCACGGTATCTTTGTCCTGGTATTCTTACATGTTTAAGACACTTAATGCAAAAAGAAAAAAAAGAAAACTCACTCTTGACAAAGTCATGAAGGAGATAAAATATGAGCACAGTCAAGCAAACCAGCAGCATGACACCAACAACCAGGAGAATCCACTGTGATCTGTCTGCAAGTAGGCCAAGGACAAAAGAAAACCCTGTTCATAAAAGGTTAAAGAAACAGGTGCTGTATGCAAAATTGTCCCAACTTTCAGACTCACTGTTTTTTAAACAGAATGGACCCAGCACACGTCCCATTCCCTTTAGTTCCACCTTCACAAATGGATAAACATAAATGAGTTACTGAACATTGGTAACTAAATAAATATACTGTATGACTCACAGACGGTTGTGAAAACTTTACCATCACACATGCTGAGAGCTGAACGTGGATGTCTTCAAACACCCTTATTGTCTCCTAAAGAGGACACAATCGTACATCTTGGGTTATTAAAGACTCATGCTGTGCAGCCAGGCGTTTCCAAAGTTTCCAATGATACCAAACATGTCATTTGAGAATTGGATAAATGTGTATAACGTTTAGCATCTTGAATATTATACTTCAACAAAGCTAGTTTGTTCAGTTTAAACATTATACAGCTGCAAATTAAAAGTTGAGATAAGCTGATACACACGAAAATATTGAGTACATACAGTATATGTGTGTGTGTGTGTGTGTGTATGGTGCTTTCATAGCAGATGGGATTTTAAAAAATTGAGGAAAAAATGCATTTTTGAAGTTGACAAAAACAAACATGGCAGGCATAAAACGAAGGATACAACCCTCAGTATTCACGTTTCTTACCCACTGCCCTTTGCTGTTTTGTCTCCATGTGCCATTTTCCAGCTGTTGTCTAAAGCCCTTCACTTCTCTGCAGTAGCTGTTCTCTTTCTGGCAGGGCCACACTTCACCCTCCAGCCTGCAGGGGGCAGACAGGTTCCATGACAGCATTGTATGGTAGTTGTTCATTGGACCCAGACTTACACAGACTGACACATTCTGCCATACGCTCCTTTGGAAAAAATCTAAAATAGACACAGAGGAAACTTCAGCAAACCAATGGTAAACTATTCACTATTCATCATGTGAAACCAGAAAGAAAGTGACATCTCACCTGTGTTATTAATAAAAGGGCAGCTTTGAGTACGCATAGGCCTCTGATCATCCTCATCCCATACCTACGCGCACACACACACACACACACGCACTAGTCATAAAGTTCTGTGTAGACACAACACTGTTGATACTGTAGATGTGGTACGTAGCCATGAGTAATCATGATTTTTAAGTGATGGTACCTGAAGACACATGCAGGGGGTCACAGAATGCAGAGGGATGGTTGTCCTATTCCAGCTCTATAAAGTAACATTTAACACATCATGGCTTTAATAAGAGTGATAACCCAGTGGTGGAGAGTGACTATAGGAACATTTACCCAAGTACTTTTGGTAAACTGTACTTTACTTGACTTCCATTTTATGTTACTTCCTATTGAATTTCAGAAAGAGAAGGCTCAAGCCGAGACACAATGGTGTATTTTGATTCATGGATATGTTTTTTCTGACCTTTTTGGTCAAAACTCTCTCTCTTTTCTGATTCACTGGCTCTATTTCATGCTTTTTCTTGTATACAGTGGGGCTTGAAAGTTTGAGCGTCCCAGGAAAAAAAATTGTAATATTGTGCATAAAGAAGCCAAGAAAAGATGGAAAAATCTCTAAAAAGCATCAAATGACAGATTAGACATTCGTGTAATATGTCACAAAAAGTTAGATTTCATTTCCATCATTTACACTTTCAAAATAACAGAAAACAAAAAAATTGTGTCAGCAAAAGTTTGGGTGCCCTGCAGAGCCATTACCTTGTACTGCCCCTTTTGGCAAGTATCACAGCTTGGAAACTCTTCTTTTGCCAGCCGAGAGTCTTTCAATTCTTGTTTGAGGTATCTTCTCCCATTCTTCCTTCCAAAAGTCTTCCAGTTCTTTGAAATTTCGGGGCTGTCCGTCACGCACTGCTCTTTTAAGGTCTGTCCATAGATTTTCAATTATGTTGCGGTCAGAAGATTGTGAAGGCCATGGCAAAACCTTCAGTTTACGCCTCTTGATGTAATCCACCATGGATTTTGAGGTGTGTTAAGGAACATTATCCATTTGTAGAAGCCATCCTCTCTTTAACTTCAGCTTTTTCACAGATGTCATCAAGTTTGCGTCCCAAATTTGCTGACATTTTATTAAATCCATTTTTACTTCTACTCGCAAAGTGTTCCCTTTGCCACTGGCTGCAATACAACCTCAAAGCATGATTGATCCGGCCCCATACTAAACAGCTGGACAGAGGTTATTTTCATTAAATTCTGTGCCCTTTTTTCTCCAAAAATGACTTGTCAATTGCGGCCAAAAGTTCTATTTTTACCTCAACATAACTTGTTTCCACAATGCATCAGGCTTGTCTGTATGTTCATTTGCAAACTTCAAACGCTGATTTTTGTGGTAAGGACGTAGATGAGGTTTTCTTCTGATGACTCTTCTATGAAGACCATATTTGTACAATTATCTCTTTATATTGCAATGGTGTACCACAACTCCAGTGTTTGCCAGGTCTTTCTAGATGGATCGTGCAGTCAAACGTGGGTTATGACTTGCTTTTCTCACAAACCTGCGAGCGGTTCTGTCTGATATTTTTCTTGGTCTTCCAGATCTTGCTTTAACTTCCACTGTTCCTGATGACGGCCATTTCTTAATTACATTCCGAACAGAGGATATTGGGATCTGAAAACACTTCGCTATCTTCTTATAGCCTTCTCCTGCTTTGTGAGTGTCAACTATTTTCAGTTTCAGGTTTCCAGACAACTGCTTAGAAGGTGCTGATTTTTGGGGCAAGATCATATGAGTTTAAAGATTGACATCACCTGGTCTTTCCAGACAATGACTGAGAACAATCCATGACACTGTCAGGTCTCAACTTTCCAAAGGGGGCGGTGCATGCTAAAAACTCTGCGGGGTGCCCAAACTTTTGCAGACGCCATTTTTTTGTTTTCTGTTATTTTGAAAGTGTAAATGATGGAAATAAAATCTAGCTTTTTATTACATATTATATGAATGTCTAATCTGTCACTCGATGCCTTTTTCCATCTTTTCTTGGCTTCTTTATGCACATTAATACAATAATTTTTACCTGTGGTGCCCAAAATTTTGAGGCCCACTGTATGGTAATAAAATTAATATATGCAGAGTTTAGACTGCTGATTGGACAAAATACTTAAAATATGCCAAGTTGAGCTTTTGGAAATTGTGATTTGTAATTCCTACAAATGTGGACATTTTTATTAACAAAAGGATTAATTGAGAAACTAATGGGCAGATTGATCATTAACGACAATGCTTATTGTCTAATACATATTGTTGAGTGTACTACTATGCAAACATTTTAAATACAAAACATGATCAGCTTGTAAAATAGGATGCATTGCTGTACCAAATGCATGGGTAATAATAATGTTTTGAACTTTCACTTCAGTCTGTTGCTCTTTTTTACATTGTTTTGTTACATTTACATAAGCAAAGGATCTGAATACTTTCTTTACCTCTGCAAAAAGAAGCAAAAAACATATATTAATAACTGTGACTGCCCCCAAAATTAGCACAGATATCTAACACTGACCTGACATATTCCATTCTTCTCATACTGGACACAAACAAAGGGGAGGCTTTTATTCCTGCCAAACTGCAGCTCCACCCAATTCATCTTTTGGTCAACTACACAGCTGAAACTTGGCCCTGAAAGAAAGGAAAGAAAAAAATGGTTAGTTTCCCCAAATAATAAAATTAGACAGCACAAGTAAAACCAACACATATTAAACAAATTATGCAGGGGATTGCTCACCATGACACTCTTTTACATGTTCCTTCTGCTCCTGGACGCAAACTGAAGAAAGATGATATGTGTCACTACTGGAAGCTAGTTATAAGTTCAAAGGTGCTTTGTAGTTAGAAGACCAGACGTCATACCTTCATCTAGAGAAGGAGCATCAACTTTTTGCAATAGCTTTGGTTGTGCAGAAGAATGAACAATCACATGGCTGCTGAAGGAAATCCCAGCAGGTTTAGTAATCTTCACTATAATCTATAGAAGTCAGAAACACACACACACACACACACACAAACACACACACACACACACACACACACATACACACACACACACATCGTTTACACGACAAGATGAGCAGAAGTGAGCATACAGTACATCCCTATTGACAGTACAGACTTTATATTCCAGTACAGGGAGTCTACAGTACCTTTGCTTGGTTTTGCAGAGTAAGAGCTGTATGATTAACCGTGAACTCCACCTTCTTGCACGTGGGCATCATGGTAGGTACACTGTAACACACTGTCACAGACGCTGTTGCAACAGAAACAAGGTGTGGCTGAGAATTCATGGAAACATACCTGTAGAAAACTTCCACTTCCAACACACACGCAATACCAGTATTTCGTCATGTATCAACCCATTACACTAACTATGAACTAAGTATACATAACATATTGAAGGCCTACATATATTGTTTTTTCATAAAATACCTTTTTTTTGTTTTACTGTGACTCATTCACTCCACTAGATTCAAGTTGATTACAGTAAACATGTTAGCCTGTTTATTATCTGTCTAGGTTGCTCAATCAACAATGAAAATAAAGCCAAAAATGAAATTTCTCTATGGTGTTAAAGTTACAAAAAAAATGACAAGGAAATGACACAAACATGCTCAAAATAGTTTCCACTATCAATAACCATGTGACGGTAATGTAAATAAGCAGCCATGATGGTAGACCATCAATTTAAAGCAGGGTATATTAACCCCCAGTCATATTATAGTTATATTAACCCCAATTGAACCCAGTGTGGGATTAAACAAGTCTATCTTATCTTATCTTATCTTAACGTGGTATACGTGGGAGACAATGACATAAAAGGCTCATTAATGGATTTAAGCGTACAAAACAACCTGTATGGTCATTTAATAACAAGTGATAATGTGACAGTAGACTACATTGGTAGCTTTAGTTTTTACCTTTTGGATTCCTCTCTGTCACCTCGCTATAATCCTCTTCCCCATACCCAGAGCTTTCATCCTCATTGACTTTATCCAGATGGATGTTTATCTCTATGTCTATCATCAGACATAATGTACATGGTGCACTGTCTCTGCAGCAGAGCTTGATAGATGGAGTCAGTTTTTGGACATACACAGCATTGTTGTCCTCTGCTACAGTCTGGGTCATGAGCACATGGCTCATGATGGTGCAATCAGAGAGACCCTAAAAGGAGACAGAATTTGACATATGTTTAATGTTTGGCATCACATTTGCAGTGAATGTTATCTGGATGGTAAATGTTTGCTGTTCAGAGGGCTGTGTTATGGACATACACCAGCCCTGTGTAGTGAAAAGAGGGCAGATGGCCAAACCCCTGTGTCTAATTAAATGTTTGCAAACAAAACACTTTATCAGTAAAAGGTCAAATTAAAATGTCACAGCAGGCTAGAGTAGTAAAAGGAAATTAAAAGTGTAATCTGTCAATAAAAACTATATGTACACTACTGCGACACAGGAAATGTAGGTCCAGTACCTGTGAGCAAATGACTTCATATTCAGGAATCTCCAAACCATAGACTGACATGCATAGAGTCAGTACAATGCACCAAATGGACTGTACAGGAAGAAACATTTTGCCTGGGGACACATCAAAAGATTTAAGTCCTACAGCATTTTTCACCAAACATCTTTCTACAGGAGCAACATGACAGCTTTGTTAAACAAGCTCAGTGTCTTTGTCCTTATCGTGACTTAAGGGTGGAAAATCAACTTGATGATATCCTGGCTGAAACTGCACACTGGCATGGGAGGCAGTGAATTGAGACAAACTGTTTAAGAAGCTGGTTGATGGACTTTTCTTTTGGTCATTGCCTAGGGAAGAAGAGACATACATAAATGCAAGCAGGTACATGCAGTTGTTTCTTCATAGCAACAATGGCAACCGTTTGTTCTTTCGATATAAACAGGCTCCAACTGTTTTCTGTTCTGCTGACTAATTCAATTTTTCAAGTTCACAAATCTCTTTATAGACATAATTCCTGAGAACTGGATGGTCTCTTCTTAAAACAACTTGAAGCATTTCAGTAAAACAGCTAACATGAACAAGAAGAACATATGCAAGAACATATGTACGGTAACATCAGAAATGATATCAAATTATATTAGTAGCCTCATAAAAAGCAACATCTTACTTACTGTTTTAGTAATCCACTGTAGTTCCTCTCCTCAGACCAGGTGTACACATTGTCACAGTTGCCCAGAAGTGTTTGAGTCAGGTGAAAATTGAACCATGCAGTGCGTCAC
Source organism: Etheostoma cragini (assembly GCF_013103735.1). Lineage (NCBI taxonomy): Eukaryota > Metazoa > Chordata > Actinopteri > Perciformes > Percidae > Etheostoma > Etheostoma cragini. Next base: position 14,954,785 of record NC_048410.1, on the reverse strand, counting down.
AATCCTTTCTCAGGAAAAGTCCCTCCCTCCCTCTTTCTCTCTCTCTCCCTCCCTTACTCCCTCCCTCCCTGTCTCACCCCCTCTCGCTCTCTCTCTCCTTGTTTGTCTATCTCTGATTTAGTCCCTTACCAGGTCAAAATGCACATAACTTCCTGCTCTGAAGTCCTTCTTACAGTGTAACCACCATGACTTACTGTAGACAGGTCCAAGTCTAACTTTTTCCTTTTCTTTTGAACACAAGACTTAATTTTAAAGAGTTAACCCTACATTGTTGGTTTGTTGGCAACAATTTGTTACATGGATTTGTTTAGCTATGTGGATTTGGCAAAAATCCATTTTTTTTTCTTTTGCAGTTCTCAGTAGACTGTGCCTTGATAATCAAGTTTACCACCTATGCTCATACAAATCCACATACCTTTGAACTGCAGTTAGTTGGAGGAGGACAAACCCATGCATCACAATGGCACTCACCTCCACAGCAGCTCAACTGGTTTGACTACATAATTTTGAACTGTTGTAAATACAAAACCCTTGTTGGCTTATTACTTTTAGGAAATGTGTTCAAACCAGAGTAAAAACAACAACCACCTATGGTGTACTTTGGGAATACATTTGGGAGTTACTTTGTTACAGCAAAGAAAGATTAAAAAATCTACAGGACAACATTTAACTGATCACTGTAGTTAGTAGTTTCAAAGAATAATATATGACTTATGATAGTGTTTGATCCTGAGTTATGGTATTATATATGCTGGTTTTAATTATATGAAATACCCTTTTAAAGGTGCACTATGAGTTTTGATGTCTGGGAATGATATTTGGATATGCTGGTGGAGACTTTGACAGATGACGAGTCTGAGGATTTTAGGTTAATTGCAGCATTTATTCACAAAGTGAACACACTTTCATGAAAAAGAGAGCCGCCTTTTGTATACACACGCAAATGTCTATACAAGAGTGACAGCTGAACAGTAGAATAACCGCTTTTTCTGTGGGACAGTTACCTTCAAACTACTCCTTATACGCAAGACACCTCTAATAGATTCACACATTACAATCTATTCTAAACTGTGGGGTAAGGCTACTTCAAATGAATCCTTCTGTGGAAGATAATTGAAATAGTTTGCAATACATTTGAAAACCTGCATGCATAATCCACCTATCAAGTTCCTGGATGGATTCAGCACAATTTCATTTTTGTCACAAATTGTAAGCATCTCTCCTTGATCCGCTAGCTGCCTGCCCCCTGAATACACTGTGAAAAAGCCTGGTCTCGGGAGACAACACAGGGGTCGTAAACCTCAAACAAACACAAGAGACACAGGATAGGCACCAAAACACAAGAAAACCCTCCAGCTAATCACCAACAAGATGGTTGGGGGAGGGGATGGGGGTTAGTAACAGTCATCGCATTTTTCCTCTGCATGGTACCTACTCGACTCGCCTTCACTGTACTCGCCTTTTTTTGGTTTTCCATTACAAAAAGAAAGTCCTTGATACCTGCTAACAGGTACCTTTTCAGAACCTCAGTCGAGGTTCCAAACAAGCTGAGGAAATACCAAAAGATGCAGGAAAACCTGCGGACTACTGATTGGTCGGAGAGAACGTCACTAATGACTGGGACATCGTGGCTTGCTGCCTCCAGCTTCTTTTGAAAAAAAATGTGTCTTGTGGCTGTGGCAACACACCTTTGATGTTCTTTGTGTGTGTCGCGTTAGGTCACTGCAGTATCCTGTGGATATGACAACCAGCCACCAGGCGGCACTAATCTTCAGTGGAAAAAGGAGGACGGGGCACAGCGACGGACTCAAGTCGAGCTAAGTCGAGGCGAGCCGAGTGGGTATCATTAATGTAAAACCACCATTAGTCAGTTAGTCCTGACCGTTATGGAAACAAAGGAGGAGGGGCAAGCTTGCTCTGTTTTTTGGGGAATTTAGTCGTCAACAGAAGTGACCATGCAGGAACTCATAGTTCATCTTTACTCGAATAATGTATGGATGTTAAAGAAGTATAATGCATTCCTATTATTGACATTTCAAAAATAGGTGGTATATAAGTTGAGGAAAAAAGCAACTATGCATTTGTTCTTTTAATTTTAAAGAATTCTTACATTTGATTGTGATTAAATTAAGTTCACACAAGACAACGGAAAAACTGGGATATCATTTATTAGTTTATGTCAGTTACAGGTGAAACTGTTTTTTCCAAGATGAATCAGTATCTGCCCTGTTTTTGTTGCAAACGAAATCTTTGCAAGTGATTTAACATAATTCCCAGTTAAAGTTGAGTAACGATGAAATCATCCAGGCGTCTCTGCAGGACAGACTCTGCAGACATGAGCCAGCAGTCCAGTGTCAGGGAAGACACAAAACTGTAGTCAACAGCATTGGCCCTAATAAAAGAAAGACATACATAGTCAAAATATCTTACATCTCATAATCATTATATAACAATTAACACCCTCAAACAGCTTTATTTTATATACCACAAATATTACAAACCCAAATGTACCTGACAACGTCAATCTCCCTGTCTTTGATCTGAAGTTTTGTTGAGGGAGTTTGTTGCACCTCCTCATAAACTGCTGGCTTTAGAGCTGGACACAAAGAGGACAAACAATAAAGCAATGACAATGAAAGTTGCCACTACAAGAGAGTCAGCAACATTTTTTGCGCCTTTGATGAATTATTTCTCCATCCACAGTTGGGTGCAATCATTGATTCAATATATTTTTGATGATATGAATCCTACAACCAACCAAATTTTTACCCACCCAAAATTCCTGTAACGTTGTTGTCCAGTGGCCGCTGTCTCAAAACCGGCCAAAGGAATTCTACGCCATCCTTCTCATGAATATAGATGACCATGCGTGTGTCTCCAACTGCAACGTCTATTTCCTTGTCCCACCTAATCACTGTCAAACTAGAGAAATATGCGCTTTTTAATTGACCCTGCACAGCTGCACAGGTCATTTCACTTGTCTTGGCTGATTACACACTCGCTCAGGCTGAAGAGTTGTGTGGGTGTAACATGGGTGGCAAGAACCTTTAATGTGTGTCAGTTGTAAGCAACAGTTTTCATTTGTTTATAATAGTGAATTAATAAGAAATTCAACGTAATGGACATCATCAGTGAAGTGGGGTGTTTGGGGATGCTCTGAACTTTTTGCACCAGCACCACTAAAGCTCACTAATTAACATGTTGTATCTCATTTTTTTGATTCGTACAAAAATCTAGGTGTAAACACAACAAGGGGGGTGATGTGCCAGACTATTTCTTGGTAACCTTCCAGCTGTGATGAAATCCTGTCCAGTGTGGCGTGTCGTTGTCTGTCCCTCTCGCACAGTGATAACATTGGTGACAACCTCAACATCGAGGTCCGTCTTAAGGTGGATGACAATCCTTCTGAAGCCTCCATTTGTTACTGTATCAAGCTCACCATTCACAGACAACTCTAATACAAAAGAGAACAAATGCTACTCAACACCACACTTATACAGTACGGGTACACAGCTCCTTCCCTTAAGTGGAATTAAAATTACAACAACACAAAAACTATTCCAAGTACAAGTCCTTAACTCAAAATACCACTTAAGGCAAAGTACAGAAGTATTATCAGCAAATTATACATTAAGTATCACAAGTAAAAGTACTGCAATGTAGCCAAGTGGTAATCATAATACACATATGTTTAACATAGTGACCATATCTGTCAAATAAGTGTAGTGGAGTGAAATGTAGAATATTTTATAATTACAGTATAACCGCAGCCCTGGTTGATCTGTTGATCGGGTGGGTCAGGTCATAAAACTGATCTGAACTGAACTTTTGATTAATTGCTGATGTGACATAATCAATGAAGGAAATTATTTTTTACAAATTGCATTCTCAAAAATGTCAAACTTGCAGGAGAGCAGAGCACTGCGCAGTGACACTGCTGCGCACATGGAAACTACTGTAAGAAGCTTCTCTATTCATTAAAGAAAGTTGATAAAGTGCTCATGTTATGCTTTTTGGCTTTCTCCCTTTCCTTTAAAGTGTTATATCTTTTTTGTGCATGTCATAAGTTTACAAAGTGAAAAAGCCCAAAGCCCACCCCAAAGGTACTTACCATCTCCAACAGAAAACACTGTTCACTAACTGCTCCAAACACCTCTAGTGTAGTCCAGCCTTTACTTCCATGCTGAACGTGCGCCAGTTTGTAACACACGTTATGATGCTCGCCTAGTTGCTATCATCTCATACTCTGCTTCTGTCTGGGTAGTAGTCCTTATCTAGCTACTGCACGTGTGACTCCCAACAAAGATGTAACGGAAATGTGCTGCCTCACTTGGTAGCTAAAACTGAGTGCTTAACACACAGAGTGAAAAGAGGAGCTGCAGTACAGCAAAACATGTTTTTTTCTTTAATTAAACCACATAAACCCATTCTGGTAAAACCTCTTAATACAATTATGAACCTGAAAATGAGCATTATATGAGCACTTTAAATAAAACACAATACACAAATACAATGCATTATTTGAAAAGCAACATAGCCTACAGGGACTTGTAGGGAGAAGTGAAATGTCTATTTGGGTGTAGGTCTTCAAAGGAAATAATAAATTCAGGTTGATGAATTCAGGTTTATGATTTAAGAGATAGATGCAGATTTGGAAGCTGTCAGAGCTGATCTCGGCATCAATACTACACTTAGGCTTTCTTGTGTGCACAAATTAACCAAAAGTGTTGAAATGTTTAAATAAATTGAAGCTACTAAGTACACATTGTGAACGGAAAATTGTAAATTATGTTCTCATCATTTTTTTCTCAAAAGTGTCACCAGGTGGACTCTGTGAAGTAGAAGTATATAGTAGAAAAAAAATAAAAATTGGTAAAGTAAAAAAAAGTAAAAACTGTACTTCCAATGTCTAGGAATATCTATCCAATCTAGTGTTGAGATTATATATTGCATGAATAGGGAGCGTCTACCCCAGTTCATGTGAATGCAAATGTAAAATGTCAAGTCAAAAGGAATACCTGGAAATGATGGGGGTGGTAAATATTTATGAAAAAGGACAAGTTTGTGAACTGGCAACATTGATTTTGATAATAAATAACTACACACGTTAACCACTGGACCTTAAACTAAATAAAAAAAACAGTGGTTTATTGACTGGGTTGTTGAAAGAATTTAAGTAAAACTGTGATTGCACAAAGATCATTACTGACCTCTGTTGGGATGGTGAAGTAGTTTAAGGCGAACGTCTCCAGTGACATCAAAGCAGAGAGGAAGAGACAGATTCTCAGTTTTTAGCAGAAACCTGTGGGAAAGAGGAACTAGAGAGAAACACAGCGTTACACAGCAGAAGGAGAAACTCAAAATGATTGTTGCTCTCAACACCAATTTAATTAACTAAAGAGGAATTATAGTGTTTGATAATAGTTATCCAAAATCTGGCTTTCATATCAGTAAACATGTATCATTTGAGAATTACATTCAAAAAGTAAAAGCACACCCGTACATAAAGAATGATAGACGAGTACCATTCTGTTCTCAGATTCCAAAGAATAGTTAAGCCAAATTATGTTAGTTTTATGGTCACATACCAGAACCTTTTAGTAAAAGTACACCATTTATTCATATTCATATCTAGCATGACACAGCAGAAGGAAACACTGAAAATGATTGTTGCTCTCAACACCATTATAACTAAAGATGAATGAACTCTATAAGATGAACTGTAGAGTTTTTGATAACAATTATCCAAAATCTTGACTATCATGTGGGGGTCAGTAAACATGTATCATTTGAGAATTACATTTACAATAAAAGGTAAAATCACACCTGTTCCTGTGGGGCACATAAAGAATGAAAGAAGGGAATCATTATGTTGTCAGACTCACAAGATTTCAAAGAATAGTTTAGGGTAACCCAAATTATATCATTATACTATTTATGGTCAGAGACAAGAATCTCTCAGTAAAAGTACACCCTTCTTTAACCCTACATCAAATTATTTCAGGCTTATTACATACATATTTGCATTTGTGTTACAGTAAACACATGTGAGGCCTTTGTTAACAGTCTTTGATTTGAGAATTTGGCAAACGGATGAAACGAGGGCAACTAATATTTTTTCCTCACAATAAATTACTAAATTTTTTCTATGATTGCAAACACATTTAGATACATTTTTATAGACACTATACCATGAAACATGCAATGTGTTAGTAAATAATTTCGCCACATATATTTCTGCCTCAAACAATAGCAAGTGTCCTAGCTGTTGGAAATATTTTGCAAAAAATAATTTGTTGGCAAGTATTAAATTTGAAGGATGGATCAAAACTGCAAAATTAAGTTTACCTGATGAAACTATTATGGAAGCATCTTGATCCCTGTTTGTCGGTGAGTGGCGTTCTGGAAAATGAACAGCGAAATTTAAGAATTAAACATCTATTAGTATGTACATTTCTGCAAAAATACACTTTGCTACTCAACCACAGCTATATTTAGAAAGGCACAGAAGAATTAGTTTCTTAAAACTATGAATGTTACGCATTTTTAAGTCACCGCAATCTTTGCTAGTATTAAAAAAGTATTCAACAAAGAAATTAAAATGTTATTGTGAGAAAAGTAAAAATATTTACAAGACCTACATTTTGTAATTGCAATTAAACTACGTCACATAGTTGAAGACTATTATGAAATTACTAATTATGAAATATTGTATTGCATATTATATGTATTTATAGGTACCAAACTAAAGAATTAAGGGTAGAATTAAGGATTGTGAAGGAATGTGTCTTTGAAGTGTCACAGTTACATTACATTAGGGTTAATGTTAATAAACTAGTACTGATAAACTCAATTGCTTATGGGAATGTCCAGAGGAGCCCTTTTCCAGCGGTACCCCTCACAAAACATGCTGAGCGACACGTTATTGTCATACAACTTGCAGATCTGTAAATCCACTGGAATTTGTGACACCACAGGTCGCCTGAAATGTCACCTCCGGGTGTGTCTGCAGGAGGGAACCTTTATCTAAGCAGTTAACCTTATATAAGCAATGTCTGGTGAAACACATTTAGCCAAGAAGAACAAAATATATACATAGGAGTTGATCATTACACTGTCACACCTTTGTCATGAATGCAGATGTGGCATAAACCTTGCCTTATTCAGATTTCAACAAATGTTGGATGTCACTCAAGAAATGTGAACAAAACTCTACATTGAGTAAAATGTGTACACAAGTGTATTCATATCAGAACAGTGGACATGTGTGCCCATACCTCCGTTGAGAAAACCTACAACGTCTGGAGATAGAAACCCCTCTGTTAAAAGGAAAAAAGATGATAATTGTGATACAGTTGTTAAATAACGTTTAAAAAATCATGATTTCATTTTTTATTTTTTTACAAAATGAAAACAACACATTGTACGGCAAAGAAGGCAAATATGTACAGAACACATGATATGATATGTATGCTGTAAGGCTGTACACATTATATGAAATAATGTAAATTGTATTAGTTATTAATGAATATTCATGAATCCCTCATGTCAGAATGCTGCAAATGTGTAACTATGTATCTATGTCTTACCTGAAAAATGAAGTTCTGTTAAAAATAAAGAGATGATAACAGAAAAGTTGTTAATTTACTTTAAAATGGTCATGTTTGTAGATTTGTTTGCTGTAAGTCTAGTTGTATCAGGTTGTATTAAAATGGAATCACGTTTCAAATTGTGGAGAGTTAGACAGTTAAATCAAATAATATTGCTTTTAGAAAGAAACAAGTTATTCAGGAGATATACCACCCTGAGAGAGTTAAAGCTGGCATCATTAAGCATCATTTTTGTATCTGAATAAACTTTGACTTAGTCATATTTCTAAAAAATTTTGGATGTCGCTAAAGAAATGTACACAAATCTCTAAATACAGTAAAATATATACACAAGTGTATTCATATCAGAACAATAGATATGTGTACCGATGCATCCAGAGAGACCACTACCCACGTCTTGAGAAAGAAGCCTCGTTGTTAAAAGGAAGAATTATGACATATACTGTATCTATGTCTTACCTGGCATAGGTGGTGCTGTGAAACAGAAAGAGAGGATAACAGAAAAGGTGTTAATTTACTTTGAAATGGTCATGCTTGTAGATTTGTTTGCTGTAGGTCATGTTGTATCAGGTTGTATTCAAGTGAAATCACATTTAAAATATTGCAGAGATAGTTAAAATAATAATATTACTTTTAGAAAGAAACGAGTAATTTAGGAGATATACAGTACCACCCTGAGAGAATTAAAGCTGGCACCATGTAGCACCATTTTGGTATCTGAATAAACTTTGCCTTAGTCATATTTCTACCAATGTTGGATGCCACTCAAGAAATGGTCACAAATCTCTATATACAGTAAAATATATACACAAGTGTATTCATATCAGAACGGTGGACATGTGTACCCATACCTCCAGAGAGACGACTACCCACGCCTTGAGAAAGACGCCTTGCTTTTAAAAGGAAAAATTATGATATATATCTACAGTATGTCTTACCCGGCATTGCTTGTGCTGTGAAAAAGAAAGAGATAATAACAGAAAAGGTGTTAATTTACTTTAAAATGGTCATGTTTGTAGATTTGTTTGCTGTAAGTCTAGTTGTATTAGGATGTATTCAAATGAAATCACGTTTCAAATATGGGAGAGTTAGACAGTTAAAATAAGTAATATTACTTTAAGAAAATAAACATTGCCTTTATTCAGATACTAATGTTGGATGTCACTCAAAAAATGTACAAAAATCTCTAAATTTAGTAAGACATATACACAAGTGTATTCATATCAGAACAGTGGACATGTGTACCGATGCATCCGGAGAGACCACTACCCACGCCTTGAGAAAGACGCCTCGTTGTTAAAAGAAATATGATGATATATACTGTATCTATGTCTTACCTGGCATAGGTTGTGCTGTGAAAAAGAAAGAGATGAGAACAGAAAATGTGTTAATTTACTTTGATAATGGACATGTTCGTAGATTTTTTTGCTGTAAGTATAGTTGTATCAGGTTGTATTCAAACGGAATCAGGTTTCAAATATGGGAGAGTTAGACAGTTCAATTAAGTAATATTACTTTTAGAAAGAAACAAGTAATTTAGGAGATATACCACCCTGAGAGAATTAAAGCTGGCACCATTAAGCACCACTTTTGTTTCTGAACAAACTTTGCCTTAGTCATATTTCTACAAATGTTGGATGTCGCTAAAGAAATGTACACAAATCTCTAAATACCATAAAAGATATGCACAAGTGTATTCATATCAGAACAATGGACATGTGTACTCATACCTCCGGAGAGACCACTATCCACGCCTTGAGAAAGACGCCTTGTTGTGAAAAGGAAAAATGATGATATATACTGTATCTATGTCTTACCTGGCATAGGTTGTGCTGTGAAAAAGAAAGAGATGATAACAGAAAAGGTGTTAATTTACTTTGAAATGGTCATGGTTGTAAATCAGTTTGCTGTAAATTATTCTGTACCAGGTTTTTTCAAGTGGAATAATATCACGTTGTTTCAAATATGGGGGAGTTGGACGGTTAAAACTAATATTACTTTCAGAAAGAAATAAGTAATGGGAGGGGGCAGTTTAGCGCCATGTTGGTATCGGAATAAACCTTTCCTTAGTCATGTTTCTATAAATTTTGGATGTCACTCAAGAAATGTGAACAAATCTCTACATCGAATAAAATGTGTACACAAGTGTATTCATATCAGAACAGTGGACATGTGTGCCCATACCTTCGGCAAAACCACCATTAAAGTCTAGAGATAGAAACCCCTCTGTTAAAAGGAAAAAATATGATAATTGTGATACAGTTGTTAAATAACTTTAAAATAGTCATGATTTCTTTTTCTATTTTTTTACAAAATGAAAACATCACATTGTACGGCAAAGAAGGCAAATATGTACAGAACACATGATATGATATGTATGCTGTAAGGCTATACACATTATATGAAATAATGTAAATTATATTAGTTATTAATGAATATTCATGAATCCGTCATGTCAGAATGCTGCAAATGTGTACCTATGTATCTATGTCTTACCTGAAAAATGAAGTTCTGTTAAAAATAAAGAGATGATAACAGAAAAGTTGTTAATTTACTTTAAAATTGTCATGTTTGTAGATTTGTTTGCTGTAAGTCTAGTTGTATCAGGTTGTATTAAAATGGAATCACGTTTCAAATTGTGGAGCGTTAGAAAGTTAAATCAAATAATATTGCTTTTAGAAAGAAACAAGTTATTCAGGAGATATACCACCCTGAGAGAGTTAAAGCTGGCATCATTAAGCATCATTTTTGTATCTGAAAAAACTTTGACTTAGTCATATTTCTAAAAATGTTGGATGTCGCTAAAGAAATGTACACAAATCTCTAAATACAGTAAAATATATACACAAGTGTATTAATATCAGAACAATAGATATGTGTACCCATGCATCTGGAGAGACCACTACCCACGTTTTGAGAAAGAAGCCTCGTTGTTAAAAGGAAGAATTATGACATATACTGTATCTATGTCTTACCTGGCATAGGTGGTGCTGTGAAACAGAAAGAGAGGATAACAGAAAAGGTGTTAATTTACTTTGAAATGGTCATGCTTGTAGATTTGTTTGGTGTAAGTCATGTTGTATCAGGTTGTATTCAAATGAAATCACATTTCAAATATGGCAGAGATAGTTAAAATAATAATATTACTTTCAGAAAGAAACGAGTAAAATAGGAGATATACCACCTTGAGAGAATTAAAGCTGGCACCATGTAGCACCATTTTTGTATCTGAATAAACCTTGCCTTAGTCATATTTCTACCATTGTTGGATGCCACTCAAGAAATGGTCACAAATCTCTATATACAGTAAAATATATACACGAGTGTATTCATATCAGAACAGTGGACATGTGTACCCATACCTCCAGAGAGACCACTACCCACGCCTTGAGAAAGACGCCTTGCTTTTAAAAGGAAAGATTATGATATATATCTACAGTATGTCTTACCCGGCATTGCTCGTGCTGTGAAAAAGAAAGAGATAATAACAGAAAAGGTGTTAATTTACTTTAAAATGGTCATGTTTGTAGATTTGTTTGCTGTAGGTCTAGTTGTATCAGGATTTATTTAAATGAAATCCCGTTTCAAATATGGGAGAGTTAGACAGTTAAAATAAGTAATATTACTTTTAGAAAATAAACTTTGCCTTCATTCAGATACAAATGTTGGATGTCACTCAAAAAATGTACACAAATCTCTAAATATAGTCAAATATATACACAAGTGTATTCATATCAGAACAGTGGACATGTGTACCCATGCATCCGGAAAGACCACTATCCACGCCTTGAGAAAGTTGCCTCCTTGTTAAAAGAAAAATGATGATATATACTGTATCTATGTCTTACCTGGCACATCTTGTGCTGTGAAAAAAAAGAGATGATAACAGAAAAGGTGGTAATTTACTTTGAAAATGGTCATGCTTGTAGATTTGTTTGCTGTAAGTCTAGTTGTATTAGGTTATATTCAAACGGAATCACTTTTCAAATATAGGAGAGTTAGACAGTTAAAATAAGTAATATTACTTTTAGAAAGAAACAAGTAATTTAGGAGATATACCACCCTGAGAGAATTAAAGCTGGCACCATGTAGCAGCATTTTGGTATCTGAATAAACTTTGCCTTAGTCATATTTCTACAAATTTTGGATGTCACTCAAAAAATTTACACAAATCTCTAAATACAATAAAATTTATACACAAGTGTATTCATATCAGAACAGTGGACATGTGTACCCATACCTCCGGAGAGACCACTACCCACGGCTTGAGAAAGACGCCTTATTGTTAAAAGGAAAAATGATGATATATACTGTATCTATGTCTTACCTGGCATAGGTTGTGCTGTGAAAAAGAAAGAGAGGATAACAGAAAAGGTGTTAATTTACTTTGAAATGGTCAGGCTTGTAGATTTGTTTAGAACGGAATCACGTTTCAAATATGGGAGAGTTAGACAGTTAAAATAAGTAATATTACTTTTAGAAAGAAAAAAGTAATTCAGGAGATATACCACCCACCAGACTTCCCCTGCATCTTCGGAATACCCCCAAACCGGCCTAAAGTGCCCTGTGCCCTTGGTACTCAAGTGGATCCCCTGATCTCCAAAGAAAGCTCTGAAGATCTGAACCCTAAGTGGTTGCTTCCAGCCTGAAGCTATTCCAGTCTGTTCTATTCCTGTGTGTGGACACTGCTAAAGAAACAACAGACAACTGCCATCACCTTTACAGTCACAACTTGGTTGTGAACAGGAATATCAATGTCAATTAAAAGATTGCTGCCCCACTATATTGAATTAATCGCAACTGAGTCTAACTGAAACTGAATCAAAGCCAAAGAAATCAAGCTAATCCAAGCTAATCCATGCAAGGGTTTAGGCCCCAACACCCGCCTCCCTCTCCCCTACAGCGCAGTTTACACTCTGAACATCCATCCAAGTAGGTACATCTTTACTTTTTCTGTGATAAGGTTGATGCTCTTGCTTAAGAGTGATTAGGGGTTCTTAAATCAGTAATATTTTACCTCCCAATCTTGCAGCAGCTGAAGTGCATTGATTCTTTTTAAGTGTGAATTCCAAAATGTTGTCTCCTTTTGTTGTCTCCTTTGTGACTACAAAGCTATCACTCTTGCTTTCATTTCATTCATTCATTTACAGACCGGTGTTCATGTAGCGGTAGGTGTAAGTGTGTGTATTTATAACAATTAATAAATCACTTGATGAAGTGTTTTGTGTGTGTGGAGCATTACGATTAATGGTCACAAACTCAGGAGCAACCGAGACTTAAGTAATGGGTAAGCTATTGATTTTCTCTTTTTTTTGGTTGATTTGACAAAAAATTAAATTATTTAATATTAAACTTTCATTTCCATTAGCACAAAGTTTAAAAAATAATGTCCCTATATCTTACCTAGCATAGGCAAATCACGTGGTACTGTTAAAAAAAAGATAAAATTAAGTTAAGATAAAGTTGTTAATTTACTTTGAAAAAGTCATGATTTTTTTGTTTGGTTTTCACATAATGTAAACAACACATTGTTATGTGAAGAACGAGGAAATTTATTCATGAGAGAGAATGAATGCTAAATGACATTGTGTTATCATGAGTCAATAGTGTATCTTTCATGTCAAAACAGTTCAGATATGTCTACCTATGTACCTACTGAATGCCTTACCTGATAACAACCTTTGTGCTGCTATAAAGAAAAAGTAATAACATTATGTTATTTATGTACTAAAAAAGTACTCAAAATTGCATGTCATTTGGTTTCATTTCCATCAGTGTTTTGCTAATTTTGCAGACACTTCAGTATTAGCAATTCAAGTTTAAATTAACTGAATAAATTATTTATTTTTACATGCATACAAATTTATGTATAGTTCTTTACCCAAACTTAAAATTTGATTTATTTATTTATTGTA
>NC_048410.1:14940352-14941078 GCF_013103735.1 Etheostoma cragini | reverse complement strand
GTCTTTGCCCTACAAGAGGGGGCAGTGCCTGTGTTGTTTCACCTTCCTTAGGTTTATGGAGCACATCTGTGTTCTCCCCTAGAGGCTTGGTGACCACCATGGATGTAAGAGGGGTTACAAAGCTGTACTTCAGCGACAGCTCCAAGGCCTCCTTCTTCACTTTCTCCTTCTCAGCTCCAGATAACAGTAGCCTGTGTCACAAATTGTGTCACAAATTCGATCATTTGAAATGACAGTAATGTATGATAGGTTGGTGGTTTGATCCCTGGCCCTGCAGTCCACGTTGAAGTGTCCCTGGGCAACACACTGAATCCTGAGTTGCTGCGCATGGGAGTGTAAATGTGTGTGAATGTTAACCTGATGAGCAGGTGGCACCTTGTATGGCAGCCTAGAAAAGCACTATATAAATACAGTCCATTTACATTTACAGGGATTGAACCACCGACCTTCCGATTGATAGATGATCTACCACCTGAGCAACAGCTGTCGATATCACACTCACTCTTTCTCCAGAAGCTGTTTGACTGTGAGGTAGGCCCAAACCCTCTGGATGTGGCTGTCAAAATCTGTGCCAGTGTATTCCACTGTGGCATTTGTGTCAGAAAACGTCACTCTTCTGTCCCTCTGTCATAGTCCAAATTCATTATCATGTCAGTATACACAAGGGATTTCACAAACCTTTCAGAAGATTACAGCTGATGTGTAGAGTGATCCTTACCGAAATGG
>NC_048410.1:14939252-14940252 GCF_013103735.1 Etheostoma cragini | reverse complement strand
GAGTGATGGAGTGCAAAAGGCTGCAAAGGTTCGAAATGGTACTGGTACGTACGCTCTAAAATAACCTTACTTGTTACCATAGACTGTTAATATTAATGGCCAGAGAATGTGTGGAGATCTGCTATAAGTCGTTGAGCAGCCATCCTGGTTGCGGATGTGACGGTTTAAGACGAGAAGGAGGAGTGAGTAGCCATAGACTTTTGGGCGGTATCTGACTGTGACGTTATCTGAGAGTTGACAACACTGCTTAATTTAAACTCCACGTTACGTTACACACTTTCACTGGCAATCTGGATGCAACTGCTGCTGAAAGCTATTCTACATAATTTGAGGTAATATTTAGCTTTGCTAGGTTTTAAGTTCATGTGCCATGGATAAGCTTTACTGTACCGCTGTCATGACTGACAGGCAGTAGACTGTCAATCACATCATAGCCACGCCCTAAAACACCCCCTGCTTTACCATCAATTTTAAAATCAACGAGACCATAATTTTAAAAAATGAACTTCATTCTGTGTTGCAGAAGCAACCCAGTCTCACGGCAGTTTGTGATGGCGTCACAAAAAGAAATCTATTAGAATCTATGACTCTATATCTATTATCTCACATTTGTGTGCATGTGTGTTTTTTTGTAACCTGAGGTTGGGTCTCCATCGGTGAGAAGTATGACGATAGACGCTGAACCTTCTCTGGGATGTGCATTTAGCATACGTGATCCTTCCAACACTGCTGCGTTAATGTCTGTGGCTAAAATGGAATGAAACTATGTTTCGTTGCTGCCATTGCTACAATACCCGCATAAATTCATGAAATGTTTATTAAAAATCACACCTCCTCTCTCTCTAATATTCTGTGCAAATGTCTTAGCACTCTCCAGGTTTTTCTTGTTGGCCTGAACAAGTTCTCGTTTCCAGTGAAAAACGCTGCTATCAAAGGTGATAAGACCAAAGTGGTCCTCCTCTGCCAGGTCGTTCAAGATGTGGATTAATGCTATTCGGGT
>NC_048410.1:14937908-14939152 GCF_013103735.1 Etheostoma cragini | reverse complement strand
ACTGGTCACTGTAGAGTTGATGTGAAAGCTGTAGATGTTCCAGTCGTCCTGAGCAAATACAGGAGGAGTCACATTTCACAATGAAATAAATGGCTTGGTTAATGCCGCTGGCTGACGACCAGCTGAACCGAGATCAGATGATGGTGAAAAACAAAAAAGTGTGGGTGGCATCACTGAAAGGGCAATGACTCCCAATGCTACTGAACCTTTACCAAGTCTCAACCCTAAAATGTAACGATTAACATCAGGGACACAAGCTTGTGGCCACCCGTTGTCACCGTGTTAACAGATTCACGGCCCAAACGCAGGAGTAGTAAACACACACGCACGCACACACACACACACACACACACACACACACACACACACACACACAAACACACACATGGATGCAACACCGAGGGTGAGAGCCACCAGGTCCTTCAACCTGACCTGAACAATTATCAGATGATAAGTGAGCATAAAATCAGCAGTGAGATAATTGTTATGATGTTTGATATGTTGCTGCGTTTTGCTTGTATGTCCAAAACGTTTAGTTCTTTAAGAAAATTAAAACATATTGTTGATTGATTTACCTCAGAAGAATTCAGAATTCTTGTTACAGTTTAAGTATTTGGAAAACCTAAAGATGGTGGCGATACAATTTGGAAATACAAGTTTCCTGTCAGATAGCAAAAATATTGATCATAGACTCAGTTTCCTAGCAGTGTGGTGGTGTGTCCTTTAAGTTTTGTACCCTTACCTTGTTTGGTAGTGTGCTAGCCAAAACCAGCAGCAGCCCAAAGAGGGTGACTTGTGCCACGGCTCTCTCCATGACGGCTCAACCAGAGTGCAGTCCAGACAGCTCAAACTGTCTTTTAAACTTAAACAGACAAGGACAAAATTAATGTGTACGTACGTTGTTTTTTAAAAGGGCAAACTCCACTTTCTCTCTCTCCTGTTTCAACAATCCCCCAATTGCACACACACACACAAAAACAAATTTCCTCCCACTTACCTCCTCTGCACACTGCTGGCAGTCACACACATAAAAAAAGAAACTGTCACAACAAGATGAAGAAAAAGAAATTCAAATGTATTTGTCACATAAACAGTTATGCACAGTACAGTGTGCTGCTTTGCGAACGTGTTCTGCCTCAATAAAAACATTAACAATAAAATACATAAAAACAACAACATTCAACACATATATAACACAGAGTTTGTTCTCAGGCAGATGCCTCCTTCTAATGCCTCCACCTTGC
>NC_048410.1:14933814-14937896 GCF_013103735.1 Etheostoma cragini | reverse complement strand
CCCCCCCCCCCCCACTCAATAGATACAGACTCAGAAATGGCACATCCTAATGAAAGCTCATTGTAGGACTGGCTCTAGTGGCTGTAATCCGCACCAAAGCTAAATTTACGGAAAGAGACTTCAGATACAGCATTATGGGACCAAAAAAGGCCTTTATTGTACCATTCAAAAAGCACCCTGTCAGGGACCTTTAAACCAAACAGATTTAGCCACATTCTCTACCAGCCAATCACATTCTTGCTGTCTATACTTTTTTTGGCACTTTTTTCCACTAGAAAACAGTATATTCACCACTTATAACAACGTATTACCAATAGTTTTGCACAGATTCTTGAAATTCTTGGTCAATGAACCTTGTTTATTTGAAATTATCTATAATTTGAGTGTTAATAAAAAGCAGAACTTCTAAATAATGTTGATTAATAGTTGAGATCAGATGAATTAAGTAATTGGATAATCAGAGTTATGTCAATGTTTAGTCAGGATAATGCTATTAAATCAAACTGAAAATACAATGAAAATAGAGATCTGATCCTAATTGTACTTGTGTAGAGCACTGTATGGAACCATGCATGTTATTTTCCTCTCCATTGCTGTCCGCTCACATTTCAACGTGAATTGTCATTTCTCCTCCACCGTCACCTGCAGTTCATCATTTCCAGCTACAAGGTCTGAGCTCACCGTGCTCGCTCCTCTTCTTCTTCAGATCTCAACATCCTCTTCATTCATCATATTCTACACTCCATTGCGGGTAGCATACAATACTCATACTTACTTCTCGACCACCTTTTAAATATGATGATGTCATGATGGGAATTTGATGAGGTAACAATATGGTGTAATTGCAAAAACACTTTTCCCATTGATTTTATTGTGCACACGTCAATAAATATGTAGATATTGTTAATTCAAAATGAGGTCTCTCCTGATTGAATTGTTTATGTGACCTTAACTGTTGATATTGGGTCCAGCCTGTCACCTTTGTCAGGAATTGTCGTGCAAACACAGACAACATTGGTTTGAAAAGAGACAATTTGGCTTTATATGTTTTGTTACATCTAGAATCAGCACTTTAACACCATGGAGGTGTTTATGTTCTTGATTTACAATTTTATCTTCTAATCTTTTAAGAGTAAAGTTTTAAGAATGAACAATTAATAATGAACAAACAAATAAAAACCTGATGCCATTTAAAAAATCCATTAGGATCTAGTTAACTTAAACAAGACAACCAAAGATCTGGGATACTATTTATTTGTTTATGTCTGTAACCGGTGGAAAGTATTTTCCAAGATGAATCAGTGTTTGCCTTTTTTTCTTTAAAATGAAATCTTTGCAAGTGATTCAACATAATTCCCAGTTAAAGTTGAGTAACGATGAAATCATCCAGGCGTCTCTGCAGAACAGACTCTGCAGACATGAGCCAGCAGTCCAGTGTCAGGGAAGAGACAAAACTGTAGTCAACAGCATTGGCCCTAATAAAAGAAAGACAAATATAGTCACATGTGTGTATAATATGAGTAATAATATTTAAAGCACTCTCTGACAGCTTCAGTTTTCTTACAAACTTATTTATACCTGGTAACGTCAATCTCCCTGTCTTTGATCTGAAGTTTTGTTGAGGGAGTTTGTTGCACCTCCTCATAAAAGGCTGACTTTAGAGCTGGACACAAGGAGGATAAACAATAAAGCAATGACAATGAAAGTTGCCATTACAAGAGACTGAGCAAAAGATACTTGTATTCTGACACTGATCATTTTTGACCTGATATCAAATCAAACAAACAAATGCAGCATTTTCACCCACCCAAAATTCCTGTAACGTTGTTGTCCAGTGGCTGCTGTCTTAAAACCGGCCAAAGGAATTCTACGCCATCCTTCTCATGAATAAAGATGACCATGCGTGTGTCTCCAACTGCGACATCTATTTCCTTGTCGCGCCTCATCACTGTCAAACTAGAAAAATATGGTCTTAATTTTGGACTTGTTTGCACTCATTTAAAAGGAAAGTTTGACATTGTGGGAAATATGCTGGCTTTCATGCTGAGAGCAACCCCAAATTTCCACCGTATGCGTAACAACTGTGGATCAACTCCGCTGCGTGTCGGCTCCGTGCTCCGCAGTCAGGCAACGCCCACCAGGTCCGGATTTGTTGCGGAACGGCAGTAGCCATGATTGACAGCTAGAGTCTCGAGGACCAACAAGATCTCGCAAATTCATGTAGAATAGAACCACAAAAATAAAGTTTGTTTTCACCCAGAGGAGTAGAGAGGAAACAACTCTGTGCTGTGTTTTCAAGGTGTACTGCTGTGAAATATGATCCGCCGTTCCTGCTGTGTGTTTAATTGCTGCAGAGCTCTCCGGCATCCAGAAAAAATAGAAGCTCCAGAGGACTGCAGTTTGCCAAAGCTCGGATGGAATTGACTTTAATGAAGACCTAAGGTCACCGCCACCATTCTGGAGCGGATCCGCATCCAGTGGAAATTGGGGGTTAGCTGAGTAGTTTGATACATGTTTGCACAGGAAATCTGAAGCAACAGTCAGCAGCCAGATACCTTAGCTGAGCATAAAGACTGGAAACAGAGGAAACTGCTAGCCTGGCTCTGTCCAAGGGTAACAAAATCTGCACCAGCACCTCTAAAGCTCACTAATTAACATGTTGTACCTCATTTGTTTTATCCGTACAAAAATCTAGGTCTAAACACAACAAACTGGGGGGTAATGTGCCTGACTATTTATTGGTCAGTACTGTTACAATGCAAAGTCACCTTCCAGCTGTGATGAGATCCTGTCCAGTGTGGCGTGTCGTTGTCTGTCCCTCTCGTACAGTGATGACATTGGTGTCAACCTCAACATGAAGGTCAGTCTTAAGGTGGATGACAATCCTTCTGAAGCCTCCATTCGTTACCGTATCAAGCTCACCATTCACAAACAACTCTAATACAAAAGAGAACAAATGTAACTCAACACCACACTTACAGTACAACATATTTCACTTAAAGTCCTCCTCCAGACACTTTTTAAAGTATTTAAAAAAGAAAACCTCTGAAAATGGCCTACTCTTTCTTCTTCATTTAGATATTCTGGATCTTTTTATAGATACAAGTCACTCTATTCCGACATTTAAGGTGACATTGCACGTTTTTGAGTGGAGGGGATCCTAGAGTAAAACTACCAGTACAACATGAAAAAATACTCCAAGTACAAGACCTTCACTCAATATCCCACTTAAGTAAAAGTACAGAAGTATTATCAGCAAATTTTACTTGGAGTATTAAAATATTGAAATGTTAGACAATTTTACCTCTTTAAACCAAAAAACTGTTATTTCAATTAAATTGTCTGATAAAGTTAAGAGGGGGAAATCTCTTCGGTGGTACACATATACAGTAAATACTCATAAAAATACTTAAGTATAGTACTTAATTAAATATACTTAGTTACTTCCCACCACTGCAAGCTAGGGGATAATTATTGGTTGATACACATTATACAACCGACTATTGAGTGGGCTATTAAAGGAATTTAAGAAAAACTGTGATGGCACGAAGAATAACATTACTGACCTCTGTTGGGATGGTGAAGTAGTTTAAGGCGAACGTCTCCGGTGACATCAAAGCAGAGTGGAAGAGACAGATTCTCAGTTTTTAGCAGAAACCTGTGGGAAAGAGGAACTAGAGAGGAACACAGCGTCACACAGCAGAAGGAGAAACTGAAAATGATTGTTGCTCTCAACACCAATTTAACTAACTAAAGATGAATTGTAGTGTTTGATAATAGTTATCCAAAATCTTGACTTTCATATCAGTAAACATGTATCATTTGAGAATTAGATTCAATTAAGACGAGTACCATTCTGTTCTCAGATTCCAAAGAATAGTTAAGCCAAATTACGTTAGTTTACTATTCATGGTCACAGACAAGAACCTTTTAGTAAAAGTACACCCTTTATTCATATTCATATCTAGCATGACACAGCAGAAGGAAACACTGAAAATGATTGTTGCTCTCAACACCAATATAACTAACTATAAGATGAATGAACTCTATAAGATGAACTGTAGAGTTTTTGATAACAATTA